>NC_068396.1:5310553-5545553 GCF_023724105.1 Carassius gibelio
CTCACAGTTCTATTTTTTTCTTCTCAGAATTGAGAGTTTGTGTAGCATTGCAAGAAGAAGATCTAAGAGAAATGTGAGATCATATGTCAGAATTCCATTGTTTCCACAGGCAAGACTCACAATACACTCCTTACAATTAAAGTGGCCTTGTCTCTAATATAGATAACTCTTTTATTTGGTTCTCGTGGTTACCATTTTTCTTTTCTAAATCCAGACGTTAATGCAAAGCAACTTCCTATTAGCATTTTATGACACGTCCCTGTTTAATATACACAACCTCAACTGTGTTTCCCCTTTCTGATTTTCCCTCGCCTTCTAAAAAACAAGCCGAACAAACACATCTGTTTTAAATAGCATCACTGCTTCAGGCAGGTTACAACTGCAGCTATTTTGTCAAAACCAACAACAGTGAATCTAAATGAGTTGTGCATTTTAATACAAGTTTTGACACTCTCAACTATCAGTATTTTAAGCTTCTGCGGCTTTAAGAGTCCAAAATAAAATATTTCAGATAAGAATTCAGTTTTATGTGTGTTTGTAAATGCCTCAACATTGGCAGTTAGTAAATAAGTGTACACAAAAAGATGTCATGGGACTGTAAGTAGAAATGTTAAGGGTCTCTGTGCACATGTATTTTATCACCCAACTCTGAAGTCACTTTTAGTGGCTTTCACATACTCAGCTTTTCATGTTCGCTGGCCAACCTCCACGTTTCATCAGAATTGCAAAGCGTAAATTCATTTCCACACAGCTTGCAGTCTTCCAGAAAAAAACAAAAACAAACAAACAAAAATAAATATATATTCACACTGTATATTCCAAATGCAATCCGTTTGAAATATGTTTTGATATGATTATTTGATATGTGGAACTGTGTAAAATGCCATTCCTTTTTTTTATTTGTTTGTTTGTTTGTTCGTCCATTTTGTTGGCCGCTAACTGTGCATCCTACATAGTGTGCTTAAGCCTACTGATTATTGCATGCTAATTTGTTCACCCTACATTTCTTCCCGAAAAAAAAAAAAAAAAAAAAAACAGTGAAATAAGCATATGTTTGTCCTGTAGTTCCTGCCAGTGTTTGAAAGTATCATGCACAATGGATCTTTAAATACCATTGAAAGATGATTACTGTGAAGATCAAGTGTATTTGTAGCAGAAACTCCAGCCAAACTCAGATAACTTGGAACATCTTTAAGTGCACCAGGAAAAAAGACTGGAAAACAATAGAAATTGCATATTTATGAAGCAGAAAGGAGCAATGCAAGGAAAGGTTACTTAGTAATTAGTCTCTTGTGAATTAAACAATAACATTTAGCCAAATAAATGCACACAATCTCCACCTTGACAGAGCTTACTAACTTTCAGTGATATTAGGATGCTGACTCTGATAATGAGGGACTTTGCTAAAGACCCGGCTTCAGCACTATTGTTTTAATGAGCTTTGTGATGTACTGTATTAGTTATTTGGTTGATTATTCTACTTTAAAATAATAATAATAATAACTATTTTATTTTTGTCTGGCCATTCAGTTTTAACGTACTGTAAACTACTAATGCGATGTTAACTTAATATAATGCATATTTGTCACTCAGACATAAACAAAGCTGGTAAGGAATGGCTAATGTTTCTGTAATCGTGTTATAAATGAAAAATAGTAAATTAAATATGGTAAATAAATAAATAAAATAAAATTATACATTTATTCCCTATGCTTAATTTATTATGTTTATGTGACAAATATGCACACATTAAGTTCAAAATTTTAATCCAAATTAATCGATACTTTGAATGCAATTCAAATACATAAATTAATACATTATTTAAGTAATTTCTATGTGAACAGACTTTTGATTTTCATATTATGGCTGATGAAATTGGTGAAATTGGCATACAGACTTACATTGAGGGAGTGATTGAAGCCGTATCTAGAGAGCAGAATATAATTGATACTCTAGCAACTGCATAGCAACACACCCACAACACATTTTTTCACGCATACAGCCATTTCTGTAAGCTCTTTTTCTTTTTAGAGGTCAATCATGCAGAAGAAACATTGTTGAATGTTTATGATCCCCATCTGTCTCAAGTTAAATGACTTTAATAGTCAGATTTAAGATGTGCTAAGACTAAAGTGATGTTTTCAGATGGAGAAACTTGAAAGATGAGTTTTGCAACATGCATTGCAGAGTTTTGATGGCATTTACATGTGGATGTGTAAATGGTACGGTAGCAATTAATGTACAATACTAAACATGAGATATTGCCAGACAAAAAATGAAATATCTTTTTTATGCATTTTCAGTTGCATTACTGTATATTACACAAGTTAAACTTTAGGCTTACACACTGACGTATATGAATGTACATCATCTTAACGAACCCAACTCTGCCATTTAAAGTAATGCTTTTAAAAGCTCAGCCTCATCATTAAACTCAAGCAGGCCTTTGATCGCTGCTCTGGGATCAGGGAGTTAAGAATCAGAGCAGTCCAGAGAAACCTCATCTGTTCCAGGATGTTTGCGGTGGATGACAAACTCAGATTCATCCACAGGCCTCCAGCCGCACTGATCTTCACTACATCACAGAAAGCGACTCGCTGTCTCTAGTTAGGTTCGAGCCTGTGACACCAGTGACCCCTCTGGCCTTCTGCTGCTGTCCTCGTTATACCGGCGAGGAGCATGATGCCATTATGTCAGTCTGTGTCAGCGGTGCTACATAAGGGTCTCTGGGGCCTGGTTTAGTCTGGAGACTCAATATCTGTGAGTGTGGTGAGGGTAACAGATGCGAAACTGACGAAGACGAGGCTTGAAGATGTAGGATGGCTGGGGAAGTTGTCAAAAAGGCTGTATTTCAATAACTCAGTAGGTCCTAAAGGACAAATGCTTTTCTCTAGCAGTGGTGTGTATGATGGTTTTGGTCACATGGCACATTTTTATTGGGGCAAGTTGTCACACGCACTCTCTATTATGATTTATGTTCATCAAAACATAGATTTTTGCAATTTTATACAATTATTTGTACTGTTTTTGTGGTGGCTGTGCTTTTAAAGTTATTACAATCTTAATTCAAGTGTTAAGGAATTTTCGAAAGGGACAATAATCAGTGTTGATTACTACCGTAAGGTTAACCCTGCCTGATTTACATGTTTGAAAATGATTGAAAGCATTGGAAATTTAGAGAAGTAATCAGAAAGTATTCCAATGTAATCTGTAGCATTACTTTAACAAAGTAACTGAAATAGTTACACTACTTATTTAAATAGGCTAACTTTTAATCTGTAACCTATTACATTTCTAAAGTAACCACCCCAACACTGTCCCGTGACTGACAGAAGCATCTTGGCAGCAGGGATTTAAATCTTTAGCAAGACTCAAATTGACCCAGGCAAATATATATATTTTTTAATTTATTTTATTTTTTTATCAGGTAAGGTACAAGTGTTTTTAAAACATTTCAGCCCTTTCTAATTTCATTTTTGAATGCTATGAACATAGACACGAGCACAAATGGAAAAACGTATCTAAGATTCCATTCTATGTAATGGCCCACCCACTTTCAGCTGTGTCCCACCCAATGAGAAGTTGGTAATCTTCCAAAGGCATGCAATTTATCACTTGTTTTCATAGTCAATTACGGTCAGTTTCTTAATTTCTCCTTGTATGCTATCACACACTTGTCAAATTGATGATTTGTCAGTTTCTGTTAGTCCTACCCACAATGTTATGTTTATGACCTAAGGACATGAGGACAATCTATAATAATAGTATATTATATTATATAATATATAATAGTGAAACAAACATCAGTCAGTCTTCAAAAAATATATATTTATTGGATACCCCAAATGAAGCGGAAGTCTTAGCACAGAATCCGGACAATCTACAAATGAAGCCAGACCACGTGCAAGTGATCGATTTATTGATCGAAAAATTCTGAGTCAAGCTAGTTTGACGCATCATATTAGCATACAGTAGGTACAGTGTTTCATCCAATTAACAGATGTGTTTTGATACTGTAGGCTATAAATGTTGAAAGTGAAATTGATGTTAATCAATGCTTTTACAGTATTGTGCTGTATTTCCCATAGACTGTTAGTAAAGAGCTGTTCACACCCAGAATGATAACTATAAAGATAACGATATTGGCATCCACACCAGCGAACAATATCATCTGTTTACTATCGATGTGTCATTTGTGAACAACCGGCTCTAAAGGCCCATACACACCAAGAATGATAGCTATAAAGATAATGATTTTGACGTTCACACCAGCGGATGGTATCGTCTGTTTATTCTCAGTGCATGTGCATCTGCTGCTTTAAATTATCGTGCTCGTTACAGCAGGATAGATTCTGATTGGCTGTCAATGTTTCTGAAAGTCGTTCTGAAAATCATTCTGAAAGTGAGTCCAATGATGATGTTTATTTGTACCTTTATCATTATAGCTTTGGTGTTTACTCTGCTATTTTTTAATATTGAACATTTCTGGCCTCGCCCCTGATCTATTCTTTATCATTTTAGTGAAATTGATCTTGCAAACTATCCAGTGTATAGGCTACATGTGTTTGCACTATTGACAACCAAAAGGTTTATTTTTGTCCAGTGCAAGCTTGTGCATCCTCTAATTATAACAAAACTTAATGAGATCACGCAATGAAGTAACACAAGTGACAGTTTTTTAGTGATTATAAAGGCAGTGCTCTTTGCGTGCTTGCTATATATAATCAATTATATAAATATAATATAAAATATAATATAAATGTACATAAAAATATGACCCTTCTGCAAATGTGATGAGTGACGCATAAAAGTACATTTTAGTACTATTGCTGAATTACAGCTGAATTTTATTTGTGTATATGGATCACAAAAGTTAATTTTAGGCCAAGATGATAACCGGGACAAAGCAACATGACAAATCTCAGACAAAAGTAGTAGAGATGCAGCTTATGATTCAGTCATGAACTGTGCAAATACTCACAAAATCATTAAAGTTATTAAAATAACCAAATGGATTCAGTTATTGAGCTCTATGAAATGATCAGTACACTCATGAAGAACTGTGTCGGAGTATAGCATAGTTCAGACATAGTTCATGAAGCATCATAGTTTTATTTTTCTGTTCTGTTTTAATATACTTTAAACTATAATTTATTTACATTAATGAAAGCTTAATTTTTATCAGTGCATATATGAAGTGTTTTTTTTTTTTTTTTAATATATGCTTTCTTTTAAGAAAAACTCCTTAATGTATGAATTGCATATTAAAGCATTTATGTTTAATATGTTTAATGGCACTATCCTTCAATGACAGTCTCTTTGCAAAAATATGCAATTATATTGTGACAGACTTATGATGTGCAAAATGCACATATTAGCTTTCCATTAATGGACAGGCTCAGTTTCTGATTTCTCATGTGGGCCATCACATGTTAACGTTTCGGCTCTCTGACATCAGATTTAAGTATGAGTCATAGTTTTCCATGCTCTTTTTGGAAAGGGGAGGAAGCTTTGACTCCTGAAGTAGACTATAAATGATCTCTTTTATCTCAGAAGATCAAGAAAAATGTAATTCCTCATGAAATGTGCCCTTTAATTCAAGAGTGTGCTTTCTCTTCGTTACTCAAGATACCCAATCACTTTGAGTGCGATTTGATGAATATTTTACCTGCCCAGTTGATGAGGTATGATCGCATCCCTTATCTGGTCAATTACAGTGCCATGAGCCAATCATATTGTTGATCCTTTTTTAAACTATCCAGATGTGTTCAATTATGATCTGGCTAATGCGATGTGACGTGTGATTGTGTCTGGAGTCAAATACGTCTCATAGAAGCAGGAAATGGAATCAAGTTTTTAAAGGGAGATAAATGGATGTTGTTATTTCTGACAATCAAGCCCATGGTCCCCCTGGTGCTGTGTCAACACTGATTTAATGCAAGGTGAAATGTCCGGATTATGTAAAACCAATCTGAAAAGCTGGTGCTATTTATAAACACAGTGCACATCATCACACATCATGGCAGGCAAAGAGTAGACAAGGAAGAGGGTTGTGTCAAATAAGCCAGTGGGAGGAAAGATCGGATGGGCCTGAATCCCTGAATCCATCGCCATGGTGATAAGCATCGCATTCCAGACGACCAAGGTGCCCAGCGCAGCTGCGTATTTGCATAATCAAATGATAGCCTGATGAGAGGAAATTGCAAGACAAATAATAATGCAATCGAGGATGGTAAAGTAATCAACAGGCGGATGAGCTTGACCTTTGGTGTTTTTTTTTTTTTTTTTTAAACCTTTAAAAGTAACACACTCACACATGAATTGAATACAGTGAGTTTAAAATGCATTAGAGTAAAGTTTGTATTTCTTTGTGTTGTTAATGAATGTCTTATTAACGGAGGAAATGATACACATTTATAATTTATGAGAATGTTATGAAATTAACTGGGTGAATATTATGAGAATGTGTCCAGGTCACATTTCACTTTTTGTGTATATTAAAATTTTTACATTTAAATGTGTGTGTGTATATATATATATATATATATATATATATATATATATATATATATATATATATATATATATATATATATATATATATATATATATATATATGTCAGGTCACACACCTCTAGCACAACTAGGGGTTCAGTGTCTTGCTCAGGGACACATTGGTGTCTCACAGTGGATTCAAACCCAGGTCTCTCACACCAAAGGCATGTGTCTTATCCACTGCGCTAACACCACCGCTTTATTAGGTACACCTGTTTAATTGCTTCAGCATCAGAATGGGCATTAAAGTGACTTTGAATGTGGATTGGTTGTTGGTGCCAGACGGGCTGAATACGTGTTTCAAAAACTGCTTATCTGCTGTGATTTTTACACACCACAATATCTAGGGTTTACAGAGAGTTGTCTGAAAAAGAGAAAATATCCAGTGAACGCACAACACATCGAACCCTGAAGCAGATGGGCTACAGCAGCAGAAGACCACACCTGGTGCTGCTCCTGTCAGCTAAGAACGGGAAACGGAGGCTACAATTCATACAGGCTCACCATAATTGGACAATAGAAGATTGGAAAAACATTGCCTCAATTTCTGCTGCAACATTCAGATGGTAGTGTAAAAGTGTAATTTGGAGTAAAGAACATGAAAGCATGGATCCATCCTGCCTTCTCTCAATGGTTCAGGCTGCTGGTGGTGTAATGGTGTGGGGGATGTTTTCTTGGCACACTTTGGGCCCCTTAGTAGCAATTGAGCATTGTTTAATTGTCACAGCCTACCTGAGTATTGTTGCTGACCATGTCCATCCCTTTATGACTACAATGTACCCATCTTCTGATGGCTACTTCCAGCAGGATAATGCACCATCTCACAAAGCTCAGATCATCTCAGACTGGTTTCTTGATCATGACAATGAGTTCACTGTACTCAGATGCCCTCCACTGTCACCAGATCTCAACCCATCTCTGCGATGTGGTGAAACTGGAGATTCACATCATGAATGTGCAGCCAACAAATCTGCAGCAACTACGTGTTTCTAATACCTTGCTGAATCTATGCCACGTAAAATTGAGACAGTTCTGAAGGCAAAAGAGGGTGCAACCCGGTACTGGCAAGATGTACCTAATAAAGTGGCCTGTGTGTGTGTGTGTGTGTGTGTGTGTATATGATGTTCCTTTTGTTAATATATTTTAAATTGTATCCTCCCCCTGTGATTGCAAAGCTTATTTCCCTGCAGTCTTTACCTATTTTTACAACTACTATTATTAATATTATTGTTATTATTATTATTATTATTATATTTCATTCAAAAACATTGCAAAATCTTAATTATTCCTAACTTTTGACTGGTAAAGTGTACTTTTGTGGTTGATTCTTGAAAAAAAAAAAAAAAAAAAATTGATCCCAAAATCTGAGTTCATGTGAAGTTTGCTTTATTATTTTGTGTGTATTTTATATTTAGAAGATACAAATAATAATAATAATAATAATAATAATATGAATTTTCAGAACAAAAGTCATTACGTTCCCCTATTCCTCATGCTGTATATGCGATGATTAACCCTGACACAGCAGTATCCTTTTAACTAGATGCAGGTCAAGTTCACCCAGACTGACTGATGTAACCCAGCAGGAACATCTGGTGGATTTTATTCAAGGTTAAGTAGCTCTGCTCCATTATAGCCTCCAATTAAAACAACTTTAGTTAGGTTAATGCACAAAACCTACATCCAACAAGATAATTACATCACTGCATGCTTATTAAAAGATAATCACACATATTACACTAATTGCCATTAAAGTCACTCAAGAGAATTATTCATTTTAAGATTCAAGTGTGAAAGCGGAACATGCATTTTAATCCATCAATCTTTTTAAATTGTATTTAGATGGATTGTAATGTAGGGTTTGGGTTTTGTTCGTGTTTCTTTTTCGTTGCTCTAATGTCTTTTATTTTGGAGTTTAATCATGGTTCCTGTCTAGTCGTGTGGTTCCTTTTGCCCTCTTGTATCCCTGCTATTGGTTCTTTTTTTTTCAGTGTGTCATGTTCTGATTGGTTGGTTAAGTCATGTGTCTTGTTCCTCGTTGGTTGGATTGTGTCATGTGACCCTGGATGTTTGGAATATATAGCCTGCATGTAGCCTTTGTCTCTTGTCATCTATTGATGTTGTAACTTGCTGTCAGTGAGTCAAGTCTGTTAATGCTAAGTCAAGCCTCGGTTTGGTTTAGGTCTGTATTTTTGTCTGTATTACTTTTAGAATAAAGCTGCACTTGCGTTCTTAAATTCACCTTCAGTGAACCTGTTGTTAAATGAATTTAATTTTATTGGATTATACTAATTTATTGATATCTTTAAATGTTGAATAAATCATAAACAGCCTGTGGAGTAACACTCCCAATATTGAAATGTATAACTTCAGAAATAACCCAATGTTCTCTCTCTTCCTGCTCGTTTGCCATCCATTTTATGGTTTTATGAGGTCACAGGCAAGTATCAATGGTGATTAAGAAAGACGGCGCAGTAAATGTGCCTTTCCTATTTTATCTGATGGTTATAACTGTGTACATTGCGAATGATTTGGCTGCAATGCCTACTAAGAGGTTTTCAAGGTCAGCAGTGTTCTCAAATGTAGATGAAGCACTCATCATTTTTATTGACAGATTCAAAATGAATTTTTTCATCCTATCTATTGCCTTTCAAAATCCGTCCAGCCAAATTTCTCCACAAACACGTTTGGAAAGTTGAGCCACTGGAGTCTACACACAAGTTGCAATTTCACTTAACTTAATGGGGCTTTTAAAATCATACTGGTGGTTATGATCTAATAAACAACTTTAAAACCTTGATTAAATTTCCTCTACAACCCATTTACATTTCATTACACTGATTTAGGACTGCAATTTTGAGGCAATGTGCAGGAAAATTTATATTCACACTGGGGGCAAAAAAGCTGAGCATTGGAAATTGCTGTCTGTAGTGTTTGGGTTGTCCAACGCACTTGGAAAAAAAATTGCATTTAAAATGCCATGAGATGCTGTGCAGCTGCACAATTCAGACTGTGCATATATCCATGCTAGAACAGGTGGGGAAAGTCAATAGATTACACTTGAACAGAGTTTACCAAACGCCCAAACATATAATCGCACACTTAAGCCACACTTGAAATGTTTCAGTGCATCAGAATGTAAACTGTAAACTCTGGATTTCTTATCTTTAAACTAAATGAATTATTCAACCAAAAATTAACATTTCTTGATAGAGTACTCCCCTTTAGACCTTCCAAGAAGTAAATGTGTTTCTTATTCAGAAAAGACTTGGAGAAATTAAGCATTTCACTACTTGCTCACCAATGGATCCACTGCAGTAAATGGGTGCCGTCATAATATTATATTATATTTTATTAATACTATTTATAGAATTGATGAATCAAATAATGGAACAAATCTAATGAAACAAATGTATTAAATTTCACCACTCTACTTTAAATATAAAACAAATCAACATGCATTAAATTGGGACTATGCAGTTAGTACATGGGTTGAGTTTGGATGCGATACAAGCTCAAGTCCAGTGTGCGTCATTTTCTCCCATGTGCGGTATGTTATCCATTTATTTATTCAGTTGGATTTTCTTCTAAAACTTCAATAATCTGTTTGCAGCTGTGTTCAGTGGAACATGTAAGTGATTCCGCTTGCAGTCACAGAGTCACTCAGTGTGGTGGCCAATCGTCACAGCTTTTCCCTGCCTTTTTACTTCCATCTGCTTTCTCAGCCAAGTATACTGGACAGACCGGGATTCTTAATGTTCCCAGCTTCTGAATTGCTGCTTGACATCTTGTGCATTTGGCTCAAAGGGGCATAGATTAAGGGGGTCACCATTGATGCACTAATGAAAAGGTCACATTTGATTTGCCTCACAAGTTTTGGCTCTAGAGATGGTACTGTTTTAAGTGGCTATGGAGATATGAAGTACGGTTTTGTTCATTCATCCTCTGATTGGCAAGCTTTGTACTTGATTGAAATTGAATTAGAGAAATACTACAATCATTGAAGTGAAATATATTCGATTTTTGTGACCAGGAAGCAAGAATGTTTCTTTTAAACCAGAGTTTGTGGTCGGTAAGATTTTGTAATGAACAAAGTCTTGTATAGGCTATTTATTTCAATTATAAAAATACAGTAAAAACAGGAATATTATGAAATATTATTTCAATTTAAAATAGTTTTGCTCTATTTGAATATAATTTAAAATGTATTTTTTTATTTTGATGTTAAGCTGAATTTTCAGCATTGTTACACCATACTTCAGTGTCACATGGTCCTTCAGAAATCACTCCAAAATGCTAATTTGCTTCTCAATAAATAGATCTTATTAGTATGAATATCGAGAACAGTTGTGTCATTATATTATGTATTAGTGTACATGGTTATTCATTTAATTATTTTCCCAAACACTGCCAATTATAGTCCCACCAAAAACTCCTGAAATTAGTTGAGCCAATATTGCTAAGCAGTGTTCAAAAACCTGCGTAAATGGCTTACTCGTCGCTGCATTTTAACCTGCCAAAAAATATGAAGTTTTAACCTTCAACAGATGTCACACTTCACCTTTAATATGATGCTTGTGATTTGAAATGATAATTGAGATGTTGATTATCAAAAACGGTGAAGCGTTTGTCTAAAAGAAATTTCTCATCACAAAATTGCTAAATAGTTACAGTGTTAGTGAAGTGGGAAATTGCTTAAAGGGCATCTTTTCATAATTTGCCTCTGTTTTGGTACTAATAAAAAAAATTGCAGTCTGTTATAAACAATTTTTTGCAAAGATTGCTATCTATAGACTGATTTATTCCTCAGCACACTAATTAAGAGGTAATGACGCATTGCATTCAGATTCAAAAATAAAACATGGCATACAGACCATCCAAGTGTGACAGATTAACAGTTGTAGTTGTGCAGAGAAATATTTGGTTGTGTTTAAGGCCGTTCTATATTCCACATAAACATTTCCAGCAAGTAATTCAAATAGGACTTTGTTTGGGCCTGCAGAACAAATCAATAGTGTTGTTGCAGCACCTGTCATTCCCCCGAGTTGGCTTTACCACAGTTAAATAAGTAAAGATAACCGCCTTGCCCCGGATCCGAGTAGGGCGGTGCAGAGGGGCTGGGGCTGCTTAATCACATCTTTCTCAGGTAATCACTGATTGCCCTTATCTAAAAGGGAAAATTCCCAGCCTCCTTTGAGTTCTTAATGAACACTGGTAGTGATATTAAATGAGCTCGGCCACTAAGCTCAGAGGGACTGGTTTAATCTCGGGGCTGTGGGCTAAACACTGCAACTATCAGCTGTAAGGTAGCTTTGCCCAGATGTGTCAATTTAGCATGCTAGCACAACAGGAGGTGGATCAATACTGATATTGTAACGACAGATAAAAGAGGAGGAAGCAATTGCAGGCGATCAGATGTAGTTTATTGAGAAAGGGAGTCCAGGATGTTGGCAATGGCAAGGAAGGTCTACGGTGGCGTGAGATGAGCTGGGTGGTGAAGTCGGCGGTGCAGGTGAAGGTGGTCAATGGTTGAAACCAGGAACAGACCGGAACACTGACACGAGGACGACAACACTTAATCCACTCCAGCACACGAACACGGAAGACGGTAATCCAACTAGGACACGAAGACATGAGAGAGGATCTGACAACAGAGAGAGAGCGAGGTGAGTATAAGTAGCTGAGGTGTGATGAAGATCAGCTGGAGCGAGACAATCAACACCCAGGTGATGACAATCAACTAAACGAGCACATGGAGACAACGTAAGTACAAAAACAATCACAAAACATGACACGGAGGAAACACTGGATTTCCTACCGTGACAGTACCCTCTCCCCTAGGACGTCACCTGACGTTCCCAGCCTGCTTTACCTGTAGATTGTAATCATCTATAAGGTGGTGATCCAATATGTCCCGAGCAGGAACCCAGCTTCTCTCCTCCGGACCGTAACCTTCCCAATCCACCAAGTACTGAAAACCGCGTCCCCTCCGTCTAGAGTCCAGAATACGATTAACCGAATAGGTGGTCTCCCCATTAACGAGACGAGGCGGGGGGGGAACCGGAGCAGGCGGATTAAGACGGGAAGAAATCACCGATTTAATTTTGGACACGTGGAACACGGGATGAATCCTCCTGTACGCCGGAGGAAGGCTAAGACGCACGGTTACCGGATTAATAATCTTGGTAATAGAAAACGGGCCAATAAATTTGGGAGCAAGTTTGTTAGAAACGGAACGCATAGGAATATTCTGGGTAGAAAGCCACACTCTTTGACCGACGACGTAACGGGGAGGCTTCGACCGGTGGCGATCGGCCTTAGCCTTGGTGCGCGACCTAGCCTGGAGCAGAGCTCTGCGAGCTCTGGTCCAGGTGCGGTGACACCTCTGGACTAGTGCGTGTGCGGAGGGGACCGAAACCTCGGATTCCGTACTGACAAAATTAGGTGGTTGGTACCCTCAACTACACTTAAATGGAGACATGCCCGTAGATGACACTGGCAAAGAATTGTGTGCGTACTCCACAACTGAGAGTTGCTGACACCAGGACGAAGGATTATTGGAAACCAAACATCGCAAAACCCTCTCGACATCCTGATTGGCTCGTTCGGTTTGACCATTGCTCTGGGGATGGAACCCGGAAGAAAGACTAACAGTCGCTCCTAACAATTTGCAAAATTCTCGCCAAAATTTGGACACAAATTGGGGACCCCTGTCAGAAACCACGTCTGTCGGGAGGCCATGTATGCGGAAGACGTGGTCAATGACAGCTACCGCTGTTTCCTTGGCTGAAGGTAATTTGGGCAAGGGAATAAAATGAGTCGCCTTCGAGAACCGGTCCACTACGGTTAAAATCACCGTATTGCCTCTAGAGGGCGGGAGGGCGGTGATAAAATCTAGCGAAATGTGGGACCAGGGTCTTGAAGGGACAGACAGCGGTAAGAGTAACCCATCTGGAGGTCGATTGGAAGTCTTACCAATAGCGCAAACTGAACAAGCCAAGACGAAATCGTGGACGTCACGAGCCATACCAGGCCACCAAAATCGTTGCTTGACTAGAAATCTAGTTCTACTAACCCCTGGGTGACAAGCAACACTGGAACAATGACCCCACTGGAGAACGTCTGACCGTAACCCCTCCGGCACAAACAATCGGTTCGGTGGGCAACGAGCCGGGGGCGTTACCCCTTCTAAGGCGGTCAACACCTTCGATTCGACCTCCCATCTGAGCGCGGAGATAATGATGGTCCCCGGTAAAATGGGCTCGGGAGTAGCAGTACGATCGGAACGCTCAAAAAGACGGGATAAAGCATCGGGTTTGATGTTTTTGGAACCCGGCCGGTAAGAAAGTGTAAAATCGAAACGACCGAAAAACAATGCCCACCGAGCCTGCCTGGAGTTAAGTCTTTTGGCGGTTCTAATGTATTCGAGATTCTTATGGTCCGTCCATACAATGAAAGGTACACCCGACCCCTCAAGCCAGTGACGCCATTCTTCCAGTGCAAGTTTGACTGCCAACAACTCTCGATTGCCAATGTCATAATTAACTTCTGCAGGAGATAAACGGTGAGAATAATACGCGCACGGATGCACCTTTCCGTCTGAGGATGCGCGTTGGGATAACACTGCTCCTACCCCCACCTCTGACGCGTCGACCTCCACTATGAATTGACGTGAGCGATCAGGGGTGACGAGAATGGGAGCTGAAACAAAGCAGCTTTTCAGTTTGGCAAACGCAGCCTCAGCTGCGTCTGACCACCTGAACGTCAAACTAGGGGAGGTCAAGGCGGTCAGAGGAGCGGCTAGTTGGCTGAAATTGCGAATGAAACGCCGGTAAAAATTGGCGAACCCCAGAAATCTCTGCAGGGCCTTGCGAGACTCTGGGGATGGCCAATTTACCACAGCCTTAACCTTCTCAGGATCCATGCGAACACCCTCAGTCGAAATGATGTGTCCTAGAAAAGAAACAGACTGTGCATGAAAAACGCATTTCTCCGCCTTGACAAACAATCCATTCTCTAGCAACCGCAGAAGCACTCGTCGTACGTGTTGCACGTGTTCCTGGAGAGACGAAGAAAAAATCAATATGTCATCCAGGTAAACATATATGAACAGATCGACCATGTCTCGCAACACGTCATTAACGAGTGCTTGAAAGACTGCCGGCGAGTTGGTTAGCCCGAACGGCATAACGCAGTACTCAAAATGGCCTCTAGGGGTGTTAAAGGCAGTCTTCCACTCATCCCCCTCCCTGATGCGGACCAAATGATAAGCATTACGTAAGTCCAATTTAGTGAAAACGGACGCTCCCTGCAACCTCTCAAAAGCTGAAGACATAAGCGGTAAAGGATAGGTATTCTTTACCGTTATGTTGTTCAGCCCTCGGTAGTCAATGCAAGGTCGCAAGGATCCGTCCTTCTTTCCCACAAAAAAGAACCCCGCCCCCGCTGGAGAAGAAGAAGGACGGATAAACCCCGTTGCTAGAGAACTGGATATATATTTCTCCATGGCCGCCGTCTCTGGAATAGACAAAGAATATAACTTGCCCTTAGGCGGAGAAGTACCTGGCAATAACTCTATCGCACAGTCATAGGGACGATGAGGAGGAAGAGAATCAGCACGAGACTTACTGAACACCTCCTTCAGGTCGTGGTACTCCGCGGGCACGCTAGCCAAATCCACTGCTTCCCCCTGAAACACAGACTCAGAAACATTAACACCAGCAGACAAAAGACAAGACAAATGACATTCCTCGCTCCAGCTAACCACAGATCCAAGGCGCCAATTGATCCTGGGGTTGTGTTTCTGAAGCCAGGTGTGACCGAGAACGATGGGGGATTGAGGTGAGTCCGTGATGTAAAATGATATCTCCTCAGTATGGTTGCCAGATGTGGTGAGGGAAACAGGTAAGGTGGTCTGAGTGATGACTGGTAGTCTGTGTCCGTTGAGAGCAAAGGGTGCAATGGGGTGTTTGAGGGAGGTGAGAGGAATGTTAAGCTTACAAGCGAACTTGAAGTCCATGAAATTACCCTCTGCCCCAGAATCCAACAAGGCGTGATGCTCGAGTGCGTGGGTGGACCACCGTAGACTCACCGGAAGGAGTGTCGATGTAGATGAGGTCTTCCTGGCAGAGATCCCACCCGATAGTAGCCTCCGTTTTACTATCGGGCTTGGTCTTTTACCGGACAACGCTGGATGTGATGTTCTTGACTGCCGCAGTATAAACATAGTCCCAGGGATCTCCGCCTGATCCTCTCCTCCCGGGAGAGCCGAGCTCGCCCCACCTGCATGGGTTCATGATCTCCCGGTGGGCTGACCGCAACATCTGAGCGCTGATACTGAGCCTCCGGTCTGTTCGCGAGAACTGTTCTCCCCCTCCGTCTGGTGGCTTGATCGAGTCGATTGTCAACTCTGATGGTGAGGTCAATCAGACTATTGAGAGAAGTGGGGAGCTCGACGGCGCGGATCTCCTGTTGGATGCGGTCAGCCAACCCATGCAGGAAGTGATCCCACTGCGCCTCTTCGTTCCACTTACACTCCGCCGCCAGGGTGCGGAACTCAATCGAGTAATCGGAGACGGACCTTTCCCCCTGACGTAGGTCCGTGAGATGGCGAGCCGCTTCCCTCCCGGCGACGGAGCGGTCGAAGACCCGTCTCATCTCTTCCGAAAGGGCGTGGAACGAGGCACAGCAGCTGTCTTGGTTTTCCCACACCGCCGTCCCCCAGAGGGCAGCCCTTCCCGTAAGTAGTGATAAGACGAATGCCACCTTCATTTCCTCGGTGTAGAACGTGCGGGGCTGCATGGCGAAGTGCAGAGAACAATGAGACAGAAATGATCGACAGAACTCTGGCTCACCCGCATATTTCTCCGGGATGGGGAGGCGTGGTTCGGGCTGGGAAATTCCCCCGGAGACGATCGGCGGTGTGGGTGGCGTGGGAGGCGCAGCGGGTGACGGTTGTTGTTGGTGTTGCGTCTGGAGAGCGAGCTCGGACACCTTCGTCACCATTGCTTGGAAGGCTCGACCCATCTCATCTATCGCCTTGTCTTGGCGATCCATACGACCCACAGCTCGTTGCAGAAATTCTTCCAGATGAGATGGGGAGCGGTCGCCTGCTGCTTCCATGATGGTCAGATCCTTCTGTAACGACAGATAAAAGAGGAGGAAGCAATTGCAGGCGATCAGATGTAGTTTATTGAGAAAGGGAGTCCAGGATGTTGGCAATGGCAAGGAAGGTCTACGGTGGCGTGAGATGAGCTGGGTGGTGAAGTCGGCGGTGCAGGTGAAGGTGGTCAATGGTTGAAACCAGGAACAGACCGGAACACTGACACGAGGACGACAACACTTAATCCACTCCAGCACACGAACACGGAAGACGGTAATCCAACTAGGACACGAAGACATGAGAGAGGATCTGACAACAGAGAGAGAGCGAGGTGAGTATAAGTAGCTGAGGTGTGATGAAGATCAGCTGGAGCGAGACAATCAACACCCAGGTGATGACAATCAACTAAACGAGCACATGGAGACAACGTAAGTACAAAAACAATCACAAAACATGACACGGAGGAAACACTGGATTTCCTACCGTGACAGTTATGACTGTACCTGGAATTATGATGAGCACTTCGCAGAAATCGCTTTGCTTTCATGTGAAACTCGTATGTGATAAACAAAAACTGACTCATACTGAGTGTTCTATATTGTGCAATTATTATCTTAGAGTATGAAAAAAAATATTCATGTTTTTGCATCTCTTAGATAAATGTACAATTATGGAGATTGTTGTTTAAAGCCATGCAACAATGAAAATCGAATGCATTTCATCACTGTTTAAGATGACTGGCTGATTTGTTGCTCGGAAGGATTGTGTATTCATTGAATGTATATGGAATCTACTCGCTTTCCCGCAAGGTTGTAGAATGAAAAAATTGTTTCATAAAAGGGTTATTATAGTACAGGAAAACTAAAAATGAAAATTTCTCATTTGGATTTAGTTGACCTTGCTGTACTAATATAATTAAATATAATATAACTAACTAACAATAACTAATATAATCTCACAAAATTCATAGTATCTCAGTGATACTACAATTATGTAAATCATTTTCTATATTCCAGATTCTTTTCCTTGATAAAGTGTGCTCATCTGGAGTGAGCAAATAAAATTTTTCTTGATTCTTGATGACCAGATTTACATTTTGTTTACTAGAAAATGTCAGCTGTAGATGTGATCTCGGGGTTTGGACTTTTGAATTTTAGAATAAAATCAGTTATGGAATATTCATCATTCAAAATTTAACTAGCAGTGATTATAGCAGTAATATTTGCATACTGAATTCTGATTGCTACACTTCAAAAAATAAAGAATCTTTATTGGTATCTAAGGTTCCATGAAGAGCCTTTAAACATCCATGGAACATTTTCATTGCACTAAAGTTTCTTTGTACTGTAATGGAGTTCCCTACAGTTTTGAAATGTTCTTCACACTTAAAAATAAATGGGTTCTTTAAAGGTGCCATCTGTAATGTTTGGCAAAAAAAATCAAGTCATACTCCACATTCCATAACAGATGGGGGCAGTATGCCTCAATAAAGTGAATTGGTCTACTCTAGAGTAACAAACGAGAAACGGCATAGTCTCTATGCTCCGCCCCTACTTTCACAACAACACTACAGCCATAGCTGAAGCCTAACTGTGCGTTCACACCGCCGGCGTCTAGAGCGTCAAAAATCGCTCTTGCCGCTCTGCTCACGATGCTGCAGAAAGATTTGTGAGCGCTTAGACGCTCTAACGTAGATCGAATGTTTATTTTGTATTTAAAGCGGCCGCAAAGCAAACAAGCTTGTTGATCTCGTGCAGACTAACCACAAGGAGTTATAACCTCATTAAATATTGTTGTGGAGGAAAATTAGGATCCTTTACTTAAAATGAACAATCTCAGACACCTTGGTCCACGTATCACTTTTAATTTATTTTTTTATGTCCCTGTAGGCAAACAGGGACACATCATAGATTAATACAAACGCTAAACAGCAATAATCAACCTGTCCTTTATTCTGCTTGAGAACTAATGTGCCAACTCTCAAGCATTCACCGTGAGACACACGCAGTTGACTCTTTTCACACGCTTTCACGCCACACATCAATTTTTTTCACGCACAGAAAAACATGAAGCAAAGAGGACACGGAGACCAACAGACAAGACAGAGCAGGTTAGTTATGATACACAGGGCTGTGCAAAAAATCGAATGCGATTTTCATGCACCTCTCATCAGTAAAAACGCTCCTGTAATTAGAAGTATATCTCCAGCATGTGCATTCAGATCAGGGTTGCCAGGTTTTCACAACAAATCCTGCCCAGTTGCTTCTTAAAACTAGTCCAAAACTAGCCCAATCGCGTTTCCGGGAGGTTTCCCGATAAAAATTGAGGGGTTAAAATATAAATGTTTGGGAAGGGTTTCCCTGGTAAAATTAGCATTTTAGGGGCTAAATATCGCGTAATTGGTATTGGGATTGCTTCAAACTGCGGACATGAAAAACAACCGCAGACTTGGCAACACTGCTTCAGGTGGAGCGGCAGTAACTGCACAGAGCCTTAGTCTACCGACAACTAACACAAAATCGCTTTCAAAATCGACAAAGAATCGCCTGCGATTTTAACATCGATGTTGTGTAGATTGTCAGTGAATTACGGCTCCGTGTAGTAAATGCCAACCAGTGTTGCCAAGTCTGTGGTGGTTGTTTTTCATGTCCGCTGGTCACAGCGAACCCAATACAAATAACGTGATATTTAGCCCCTAAAATGCGAATTATACCAAGGCAACCCTGCTAAAAAAACTATATTTTAACCCCGGGAAGCAATGTTTTATCGGGGAACCTTCTGGAAGCGAGATTGAGCTAGTTTTGAGAAGCAAATGGGCAGGATTTGTTGTGAAAACCTGGCAATCCTGATCTGAACACACGTACTGGAGATATACTCCTAATTACAGGAGCGTCTTTACTGATGAGATGTACATGAGTAAAGACATGCACAGCCCTATATAATAAAATGGGTAACGTTAAGTTATTGCTAGCTAATTATCAAACGCAGCTACGGTTAGCCATCGCTAACATTAGCACGTTTATCGAACAGCCTTCGATACATTTATATGTTATAACTTCCCGAAAACAAATACACAAACATATAAAACAAACTTCTAGCGAAATACTAACAGCATCTAACTTGCAAGTTCGGAGTCAAACCTCATTTCTTTCAGGTCCATCAGTTGTCTCCAGCGATTAAAAGCAGTGCCGATGTTTACTCTGGTATCCTTATCGGATTTGATTTGTGATTCCGAGCGCGGTTGTTTCCCTGTAGCGGGTGTTGGTCTTTTGCCAAGGGCTTCAGCTATCCTTCCGCTCTCTTCTCTTCTCTGAAAGTAGTGGGCTGTACTGTCCACACGATTGACATCAGGTCCAGGTACGCCCTGCGAGTTATTCGTGTATTCGTTGCAGGTTGGCTGGTGGTTATGTTGTCCGCATACCGCCTCCCACGGCCGAAACTGGTATTACAACACCTGCCGGGCCGGGGCTAGTAATGCTAAT
Source organism: Carassius gibelio (assembly GCF_023724105.1). NCBI lineage: Eukaryota > Metazoa > Chordata > Actinopteri > Cypriniformes > Cyprinidae > Carassius > Carassius gibelio. The sequence goes on from NC_068396.1 coordinate 5,330,693, forward strand.
GCTAATTAAGGTTGATATCTCTGCAGCACTATAACTTGACATTTTTTTAATGACATCATCGCCTTTATTTCTTCTCATTCTTTTGATGCGTGTAGGTCATGTTATGGATATTTTTACCTCAATTTCTGCATATGGCACCTTTAAAGAATTGTTCACTGAAAGGTTATTTGGTGAACCCAGAATAGTTCTGGCATTGCTTCCATTTGGAAGAGTGTGACTTTAAATTGGAAATAGATTGTGTGTGTGTGTGTGTGTGTGTGTGTGTGTAGATAACATTATGTGGGTTTGGAACAACATAATGCAGAATAAATAACAACAGAAGTAGGCTATAATAGTGAAAGATCAACTACATATCTACTCGTATACAAGTGTTGGTACTGTATATCTTTCAGGAAATCGAATTTAATGTGACTGGATCAACCTGACTGAACTAAGCTATACCAACAAAGTTTTTTTAAGTGTCAAGTCAAGTAGAAACTGTTCATTGAATTAACATGAATTTTCATTTATTTATTTATTTGTTTGTTTGTTTGTTTGTTTGTCTGTTTATAGTTTAATGCATATGATTATCCCAAGTTCATTTGCAGCTCACTAGCTGCACGGTTAGGAGTTGCTCCAGCATAGCAGATGGCAGATTACTTTCATCCCAGGTAGCTTGAGGAAGTTAATTAGCATTGACTAGAGAACGAAGGGACTTCAGTGAAGTATAGAGATTAGTCAAACAGTGATTGCTTACCTTGCAAGAAGGCAGTCAATGCATAATGCAGTTCAGCTACATTAAAAAAGACTTTTGCATGCATGCATAATGCATATATGCAGGGTCAACTGTAAATGTAATTTTGAGTCAATGTGGGAATAAATTGTTTTTTGAATAGGAGCACTTCCCCTGTTTGGTAAATAATCAAACAGGAATGGGGAAGTAAAAATTTAAATGCATGTGATTTAAATAAATAAATAATTAATTAATAAATTTACAGAAAACAAATGCTTCAAGCCTATTATCAGAACATGTTAATATAAAGCACTACGTACGATCACGGCCCTGCATTCACCATGTGGCAGCGGTTCTCAGCATTTATTAGTGTGCAACCTATTTATTTTTATTTTTTTGTAAAGAAGTGTACAGCACAGACAGTTTTAGGCCTTGTTCAACTTATCAGCAAACAAATATTCCCTTATGTTACAAATATAAAGTAGTTATGGTTATACGGTATATTCTACATTATATTTCAAGGACACAAAAATGCATATTAGTCTTCATATCAGTTATTGTCTGAAATATATAGGAATATACATATTTCTCCTCCTGCTCATACTTTGTATATATCATGACAGTTAACTGATGTTCAAAAAGAGCATAGGAGTTTCATTTCTTCCCTTTTGTAATATCCCACTTTTCATGCTCCATATGAGGTGTGATATAGCAATATCCCCAAGTTACCTGAAATTACAGTAGTAGGCGTAGAAATTGATGTGCTCTGATAGTAAATTGCCCACATGTAGGTCCCAATGCATCTGCCTCTAGCTTCTATTTGTCTACAGATTTACAAACACTTAAAAACTTGCAAACACAAACAATATGTAACTTTTTAAGAGGTTTCCCTATAGTAAATCAACTCTTATTAGCTTTGCATCAGCATTAAAAAACCACCACCAACAACAAAAAAGCATTCTAACAATGCACTCCCCCACAGACTATTAATGATGCAAATTAATTTGTTTCTTCATCATAACAGAATTGAGGAAATGTAGCATTTCATCATTTACTCACCATGGACCTCTGCATTGAATGGGTGCCATCAGAATGAGAGTCCAAACAGCTGATAAAAAGTATTTCACGCCACTCCTGACCACCAGTTAACATGCTATGAAGTGAAAAGCTGCCTGTTTGTAAGAAACAAATCCATCATTAAGGCATTTGAAGTTTAAACCATCACTTTTGGCCATAATAAGGGTTTCTCCAGTAAAAAAGTCAGTCTAAAAGTCTCTCAAATCAACATCTACATGCATTTTGTTTACAACTGTTTTGGACTGTTGCTGCATGATCTGTGCATATTTCTCTCCTGATTCATGTGAAATTACTTTTTCACTGGAGGAAGCAATATTATGCTGGATGCAATGTTTTGATGTAAAAAAAAAAAAAAAAAAAAAAAAAAAAAAGTTTCTAATAAACATTTTTTCACTTCAAGTTGTTAATTGTTGGACTGTAGTGGTGTGGATTATTGTGGTGTTTTTGTCAGCTGTTTGGGCTTTCATTCTAACGGCACCCATTCACTCTAGAGGATACGTTGCTGAGCAAGTGATGTAATGCTACATTTTTATTTTTTTACTGATTCTCTCTGATACTGATATACTGATCTCCAAAAAATGTATGTAGTGTTACCAGAAGCACATATCTCTTGTTTCCAGTACTTTCTTTCTCCATGTAAGCCTCTAGATAGGATTTGACAGAGCAACATGGACTACAAGTTCTTTTACAATGCAAATTGCACTACCTGAGCCCAGCTTTTCCTGGAGGGAAGAGCAGAAGAAAGTAACAATGAGAGTTGAGTACTACTAGCCTGTCAACAACCCTGAGACTCTCCAATTGACTTCTTTCCTGACAGTATTTCACTCTAAGTGTTTATCTTGTGTTTCTTTTGTCAATCCCAGAGACAAAAGTGTAGGAGAACTCTGGAAATAAAAGACTGTGAAGCAGGACTGTGTAAAGACAGTGTGTAATTAACTACAGAATTCATTGATTAGAAAGAATATTATGTACAGTAAGAGTAGCAATTATAATGCCAGACATGACAGCAGATACTATGTGATCGAAGAGAATTGTCTGAGAGCAGAATTATGAATTTAAATATAATGACAAGCATTAATGGTATAGTTTACCCCCCAATTTTTTATTTTCTTTTTTTTTTATTATTAATTAGGACTTAATTTCTTCTGTCAAACACAAAACACTGATATTTGATAACTGAGTAAGCGAATGCGCCTGTCTCAAAATTTGCACAGCTCACATTTTCTGAAAAAGTCCAGGAACGGTGGTAAATTACAGAGGAGATCCGACATGCAGGGATCTTGCTGACTCTTTTTTTTTTGTGCCTAGATCTATTTATGAACAAAAGACTCACTGGAGTGTCGAGTCCTGGTCATCCGAGGCTCAATTTATCACATTTCTGGAGGAAGGTCTTACATGAATTTAATTTGCGCCTAGAAGTTCTGGATAATTTCGAGTGCATGAAAAAGAAATCCAAAGGAATTAATTAATTTAATAGGATTCTTTCTACATAAAGTGCAAATTGATTTTGAAACCGTGTGGATCCCTTCTTGAGCTTATTAGGAATTCAATTAATTACGCCACACCAAATATCTATAGAGAAAGGAATTGTTTTCTGCTAATTATTATCATTTTCACATTACAAATGAATGTCTTTATCCCAATTCAATGACTTTCCGTGTTTTTTGTCCTGCATGAACAAATCAGGTTTGTGTAGTTAATGTGTGAGGAAACACTTTATTCAAGCATGTGATAATGCGATAGATTCTTTGTTTTTGTTGTTTGTTTGTTTGTTTGTTTTTTGAAATGACAACCAAGACTGAATGATGAATCCAATCTTAGCATCCTCCCCATTATCATCTGTCAGCAGAATGAGGAATACTTCCTCGTCAACGTGCTCTTTAGCAGCATGGTTATTAATGTGTGCTGACTTTGCAGGGCCAGATTGAAATGGCTTCCCTAATTGAACACAGCCTGCACTACAGATTCTGCATGGAGCGTTGCATAAACTGATAGTTTGTAAGATTTTAGGTATTTAGTGCATAAATCTCCTGAGTTTGCAGAGCGCGCGCGGCAATGTTTTACTGCTCTGAAGATTATAGAGAGAACTTCAATGATGAAAGTTGCTCAAAAAAAAAAAACACACAAATCAGAGATTCTTGAGTACTGGGAGAAAAACAAGGTAAAATATATAAAAAATGTACAATGACTTTTTTCTTAATGTCAAACATTTTCAGAGGAATTTGACTTTCTTTATTATATTATATGGTAGTTTATGGTATTTTACATGCTATTTATTCTAAATATATTTAATATTTTGTCTAATTTATCAAGTATTTTTTTATTTTTTATTTATTTTATTTTTTTGTTAATGCTAAAATCCTCTCTGTCCCATTTCAAGGCACATTGATTTCACATTTATATATATATTGTGTAAAATATCTTGTAATTATTTTAATGTTTTGTTATTATTATTATTATTATTATTATTATTATTATTATTATTATTATTATTATTATTATTATTTTATTGCAAACCTAAAATGTTTGGATAATATTATATCTGTGACCCGAAAAATAGCCATATTTTTTTAAGCCTGTGAGAATTGGCTTACTTTGGAAGATTTGGAAGATTTATGTCTTTCATGAAAGTTTTCATAAAAACTGTCCATTATTGACAAAAATGAGGAACACAGCTTTTGAACCTGAATTGTTTCATTCCATGTCAAGTCTGATCCTGCTTTCTCACTCGCGCTTATTAGTCTCTCTCGACTTCCCTGTAAAATTGAAGGCAGAAAGGCTTTCAAAAAATCATGAAAGGAGGAAAATGTACAAAGTTCATCCACTTAAGAGCACTCCACAATCAATTGCTTAGCAACTTCTGAAAACGGCTCAGTTGGACCTGTTGTGTTCTTCTGCTGTCCGTAGATGATCGTGGGTATTTTTCAAGCGTAATAATAGAGTGCTTATTTAAACTCTGCAGACGATGCTTTGTACTGTAAATATGTATTACAAGCCTGAGACTTGAGCGATACTTACCTCACGCTGTTTCATAGTCGTTAAATGTATTTCACAAGCACTTTCTTCAATTACATTTCAAATGTACATTGACATAACAGTCTGGCTTTGCCGATCAATATTAACATCCTGAGTGTAAGGTGAAAGACCTATATTTTAGGATTATCAGGATTTGATGAATGTTAGCTTTTTTTTCTTTATATATATATATATATATATATATATATATATATATATATATATATACACACACACATATATATATATATGTATATAAATGCAACACTTTTGTTTTTGCCCCCATTTTTCATGAGCTGAACTCTCTGATCTAAGACATTTTCTATATACACCAAATGCCTATTTCACTCAAATATGGTATACAAATCTGTCTAAATCTGTGTTAGTGAGCACTTCTTCTTTGCCGAGATAATCCATCCACCTCACAGATGTGGCATATCAAGATACTGATTAGACAGCATGATTATTGCAAAGGTGTGCCTTAGGCTGGCCACAATAAAAGGCCACTCTAAACTGTGCAGTTTTAGTGTGCAGTTGGCATGCTGACTGCAGAAATGTCCACCAGAGCTGATGCCCGTGAACAAATGTTCACATTCGATGGTGTCTGACACTTTGGAGAAGTGTTCTCTTCACGGATGAATCCCAGTTTTCACTGTACAGGACAGATCACAGACAGCATGTATGACGTTGTTTGGTGAGAGGTGTGCTGATGTCAACGTTGTGGATCGAGTGGCCCATGGTGGTGGTGAGGTTATGGTATGGGCAGGTGTATGTTATGGTCAATGAATACAAGTGCATTTTATTGATGGCATTTTGAATGCACTGAGATACCGTGACGAGATTCTAAGGGCCATTGTTGTGCTATTAATCCACGACCATCACCTCATGTTGCAGCATTATAATGCACAGACCCATGTTGCAAGGATCTCTACACAATTCCACATTTTTATATATATATATATATATATATATATATATATATATATATATATATATATATATATATATATATATATATATAAATATATAATTTTTTTTTTTTTTTTTTTTTTTCAGCAAGAATGCATTTAATTAAAATGTATAAATACATGTATAATGTTACAAAAGAGTTATATTCCAAATTAATTATTTTCTATTGAACATTAATGAAAACAAAATATTTAAAACATATTTTCTTTATCAAAATTCCTGTAAAAAACGTGACACAGTTTCCAGAAAAATACACACAGCCATATTGAACATTAATAACAATATATATATATATATATATATATATATATATATATATATATATATACATATATATATATATATATATATATATATATATATACATATATATATATATATATATATATATATATATATATATATATATATATATATATATATATACATTTTTTTTTTTTCAATTTTAATAATACTTTTTAACATTACTATTTTTACTGTATTTTTATTAAAAAAGTAGCATTTCAAAACCTGCAAAACAATCCAAAACTTTTATATCTATAACACTTTTTTTTTTCTTTTTTGCTTTGTCTGTTTTTCTGAAATGCATAAAAAGACTGAAGAGTAGAAATGAAATGGTTTTCAATATCTGTATCTTAGATAGCACTGCCGAAACCAGATTTAATAGAGCAGACCCTCGCTCTTCGGTTGCTGTTCACCCCTTCAAGTGGAGTAGTCCTGAGAGAAAGCAAGCAAGCGAAGGGAAAATAATGAATGGTAGCGCAATCTTCACTGTGCAGTGTCACAGGAATAGCAGCACAACAAGTTATCCATACAAATTAAAAGCAAGTCACTTATTCATTCCTTTATGTTTAATCTGCTTACTTAAAACAAACATGCTCGTCAGCAGAATGAAGGATTAGTCACTGCCAGGCCATTATCCTCCCCGCACACTTGTATTAGGTAAACCGCAGAAGAATGGCCTGTATATCCAGGGAGAGCTATTGTTGTTTGACAGAACATGGCTCAAGGCCTCGACCTCCAAATTAATACTAGCAAAAACAATTAAAATAAAATATATAGACATTCTGTCTGAAGAAATCAGGCATGCTAAATTCAGCAAGTAAGCGAGACTGGACGTGAATATAAAGTTGGACTTAATTAGATTTCAATTTAAAAGAAAGTCTGGTAGACTTTGAAAGAATCTTCTCAAAAAGCATCACTCTTTCTATTGCTCATGTTTAGATGTGACTGTGCTATGAACTTGATTACATGAATGTTACCTCCTCCAGTAGTTGCTGAGGAGAAATGTGTGGAAATATTTTTGCTCGGTGAGCAAATGTTCATAGTTTTTTTATTGCTGCTGTTTTAAAACACAGGAGACAAGAATTGTGTGTGTGTGTGTGTGTGTGTGTGTGTATGTGTATATATATATATATACATGGTGTTGATATTGTATAGTATGAAAGCTGTTTTTTTTTTTTTTTTTTTCAGTCCTGCTTTACATCCGACGAGGTTAATGCAGGACGATTTACTGTACTTCTGAAAATACAGACATAGTTGGTCAATTCAAAAATACATATATGAATAGTGTATATGCACGTACAGCATGACACAGTCACTTACCATTGGTTGAACACATAAATAATTCAGGAGTTCAGTTTTACCTTAACTAAACTAACAATTCTACAGCTAAAACAGTCTGAAGGTTGTTCGACATGCCCTTATCAGAGCCCTTTCTGAATAATGTATTCCATTCATGTAAACTCTTTCAAAAAGAGCATATATAGTACACTATGCTGTCTGAATGATGGCATGGTTCTCAACTGGTTCTGCTTCAGAATCAAAATAAATAAATAAATAAATAAAAACAGGTCGGTCCAGGAACATGCCTGTCTTGGCAAAATCACTGCGACCATACATACACACACACACATATATATATTAAAACTATTTTCTATTGAACATTTTATCAATTCCTGTGGAAAAAGTTGCTGAATATTTTTTTGTTGTTGTTGTTGTTTTTTGATGTATGGAACGTTCAAAAGAACAGTATTTATTTTAAATATTTTGAAACATTATTAATGTATTTATGTTATTATAAATTAATACAGATGAATAATGGTTGAAAAAAAGCACCTTTGACTGCAAGCTTTTGAATAGAAATGTTTAAAAACAATTATCCTACATATGTAATCTTAACTTGCTTAACATCTAAATAAGTGTGTGTGTGATTTATAATAAATACTGTATTCTATGTGTATGATTATAATAGCACAGCAGGTGTTTTGCCACATAATTATATTATCTATCTATCTATCTATCTATCTATCTATCTATCTATCTATCTATCTATCTATCTATCTATCTATCTATCTATATTATATATATGTAATTATATATAATTTGTTTTGTTTTTTTCTCACAATTGAGAGTTCATATCTTGAAATTAAAATTTTCTCACAAATTTGACTATATTGCAGCTGGAACAGGATCGACTGTGAATGATAAAATGTTCATTTATTGAATTATGTGTAATTAATTTTATTTAAATACAGTTAACAAGTTTTTTTATGTATGTATTAGTTACTTTTTTTAAATTCCTATTTACATCAGATGCTATTATATCAGAGCAATACTGTATTTAAGACATTTTTTATTATTCATCTTCTCTTTCTGCCTTAGACGGAGCATCTCAAATTCAAATCTAAATCACAGCTGGGGTTTCTCTTATCATTCTCTTCTCATTAAAAACAGTTCTCTCACCCACATTCATTCTGCCAGCACTGCTGATTTTTTCCTTTTAAATAATAATGCGACAGTCTTCCTTCCTTTCTCATATCAGCAATAGTACTACTACTAATAACAATGATATATCATGAATTTGACCATGCAGGAGTTTAAAGCAGAAGTCGATATTTAATCTGGGATGTTTTCTTCTCATTTGTCTTCATGTGAATGATAAATATAAACTGGGATTTGATCCAAATGCAGGAGCATATGTTTGGGCTGCCACTGATAGTGTTCTTCCCAGCTGAACACACACTTCCTGTGCACCTGGCTCACTCTTGCACAAATAAATTGTGTCTATAAAAGCATGACTTTAACATCCTAGTTTTCTAGAGAACATCTTCCAGGCAGTTGCATTAGCAAGGCTTTCAAAAATACGAGTAAATATCAACTTTGATAATCAAAAGCAATGCGCAGCCTTATCACAAAGTGTCATAGGCCATTTTGAGCTGAAAATGTACTGTTCGTGAAGTAGGATTTGATTTCTTGTGTGATGACTCCTTAAGCCGAATTTCTGAAGCTTGCTGCCCTTTTATATTCACAAGAAATCAAATCATACTTCACGAAAAGTACATTTCCAGCACAAAACGGCCAATGTTTGGCTTGCAGCCCCCACGAGAGAGAAAATTATATATATATATATATATATATATATATATATATATATATATATATATATATATATATATATATATATATATATATATATATATATATATACACACACAAAACCAGTCTTATGATTCAGAGAAAAAACACCTAAAAGACCCTTAGACTGTGAGAAACACTATTCTCGGGTTTGATGACCCTCAATTCCAAGCATAATGTTTGAAGGACACCAGACCTACCCATCACCTGCAGAGTAGCATCCCAGAAGTAAAGTGTGCCGGTAGCAGCCTCATGCTGTGGGACTGTTTATCAGTGGCAGGGACTGAGGGACTTGTCAGTAGGGCTGGGAATCGATTCCAAAAAGAATTGATTCCTCGATTCCAAGGCGTTGGGAATCGAGAGTCGATTCCAAAGGGGAATCTAGGGGAATCGACTCCTCATTCAGAGTATTGTTCAGTTCAACAAAGCTTATCTATGGGAGTCTCTCTAACGGAAGGCTACATCCGACAAAGGCTGCACACATTTAAATTCACGAAAATAAACAGAAAGAAAACAAGCCGGCACTGATCATTTGAATTTTAGGACCACAATTCACTTAAGCCATAATTACAACAGTTGTGAGATAAAAGATTATTTTAAATATATATATATATATATATATATATATATATATATATATATTAACGATTCAGAGGTTATTTTATGGTGGAACTGGCTTGTCTACAATTTTGAGCGCTGCATGAATGAATAGATCATGACATCACTGAGGGTCTTGCTCTTATTACCATCTAATATATATATATATATATATATATATATACACACATATATTTTTTTTTTTTTTTACATTTCTATCAGCCAATGATAATTATAAATAATACGTCACAAGCATAGATCAGTGGACGAGAGCGCATCTGATTGACAGAGCTCTATCAGTCATTAATGTTCTGGTTATTTTGTTTCAGTGTACGGTTTGTTAATATTATGCAAAGTATACAAAGTAAACTTCATCATTCAGCTGAACTGTGCACGTTTATTTTAGACACTTCATGTCTTAATTCATGCGATAAACGCATGTCCCTGCTGAGCTGGGCTATGACTAATTTCACGGGCAAAGCTGAAAAATTCCATTCGATTCCAGGACCAGGAATTGGAATCGGAATCGATTCCAAAAATTGTGGAATCGAACAGCCCTACTTGTCAGAGTAGAAGAAAAGCTCAAAGGACAAAAAAATTAGATAGCCCTAATGAAAACCTAGTCTAGAGCATTCAGAACCTCAGACTGGGAAGAAGGTTCACCTTCCAACAGGACCACGACATGAGCTTGAACCCAGTTAAATATTTCTGGATGAACCTGCAAATGTGCATTTGCCCCCATCCAACCTGACAGAGCTTGAAGAGGTGACGAGGAGAGGAGAAGAATGGCAAATAATTGGTAAATGCTGATGTGCAAAGCATGTCTCATCCTACCTCAAATAGACTTGAGGCTGTTAAGATGCTTCAGCTAAGTAATGAGTTAAGGGTATGAATACTTATGCAATGTACTGATTTCAGTTTTTTATTTTTAATAAATTTTGCAAAGATGTTTGGTGAGAGTTCTGTTTTTGCTTTGCCATTATGGTCTATGGAGTGTAGATTGATGTTGAGGAAAAAAAAAATATTTAAAGTAGTTTAACATAAGGCTGCAACAAAACAATGTGAAATAAATGAAGTGGTATAAATACTTTCACAAGGCACTGTATATATTAATATATTTCTTGGTCAGTACATTTGTAGTATGTCAGATATGCTGGGAAAAAAATGGCTAGAATTGACCCTAGCATCGCCTCTCCATCCGCTTTGTGAAAAGCATTACATCCACTTCCTGTTGAGTCTTTCAGCACTACATTAGAGACTTTAGTTCTGAAAATATACTGCATTCATTGCTTTTTGTCCCCCTTTAGACTGCTAAATGTTTCCCGGTCAAAGATATTGAATGCCAAAGGACAGAGAGCAGCAAGCAAAAAAACACACCAACAAAACATTTGTCAACACAGCTTGAACTACAACACAAAGAGCTGCGCTACCACACGATAGCATTTGAACTATTTGTGTGTCTATCGCAACAAAAGTTCCTGCTCCAGGGAGCTGAGAATCAGTCACCTCCGTGGGCCGTGTTTATAAAGATGAATTTCTCATAGAAATTTTTTCAGTAGCTGTGGGCCTAGTAGTTGTTGCGTTATGGTTCAACGAGATGCCATCGTAAGAAAATGATTTGCTTTGGCAAACGTTTTGTGAATTTCAAATCAGTTTGGATTAAAAGCATCCTCAAAAGCATAAATGTTCATGTGAATTTTGAATGCTTTGGCACAGTAATGCATAATTTTCTTAAGCTGTCAGGCATCACTGTTGCTCTCATCAGTTAGTTTTCTGATATCCTGCAGTTTTTTTAACCAAAATTTTCCACAGAACTCTCTGCCATTGCTTGCCACTTCATGCTTTCTGGACTATTGCATGCTGTACTCTCCTTTCCTGCTTGTCTTTCCTCAAGAATTGTTTCTATGTCCAAATAGCCCAACAAAACCACTTCTTTTCAGACTTCCCTTGATTGATACATTTACCTTTGTGGTGAATGACTCCTCTAGATGCTGAGCCAGCACTTCACTGGATTTCCGCACGTTTAAACTCTTTGGCTCATCCAAGTTTTTCATGAATGTTCGGCAGATTAAATACCAAAGAATACATTTCTGGCTGAGTACGACCTTGTTTGATACGAAACTATGATTTGGAAGTGTTTTAGCATAAACATGACCTTGTTGGATTCCATAGAAGTCACGATAGTTTTCTTCTGTGTTTAGTAGGAATAACGCATTTGCAAAGGGAAGATGGTTTTTGAGGGTTCAGGGTTTGATGAGCTCAAATGCATTTGTAAAAGCTTCTGAAAAGACAGCGATGTAGTTGTTTGAGGAGCAACAAGAGAAGACACACAACAGAGACATTTTAGAGGACAGTGTTGGGAGTGAGTGTGTTTTCACCGTCTATTAGAGAGGTGGAACAGAGATAGAAAAATGAAACTTCCCATGAATACAGCAGAGTTTCTTATAATTTAAAAACCACAAATAATTTTCTGAGGCAAAAATCAAGTTATTTATTGTAATTAACTATATTACCTTGTGTAAAATGATTTTGTTTGTTTTGTCTATCAAATTATTACTCTCTGTCCAATAAATTGTTAATAATAATAATAATAATAATAATAATAATAATAATAATAATAATATTGTATATACAATCAATATAAATAATAATAATAATAATAATAATAATTATTATTATTATTATTATTATTATTATTATTATTATTATTATTATTATTATTATTATTATTTTCCAAATAAATGAAAATAAATATTTATTGTTTATTTAAAATAATATTGATTAATATTAATATATAATATTAAAAGTAAATTTAAATTAGCATTATTAATAATACTATATTGTCATTCATTTTATTTCAGTTTATTAGTGAGAGAGAGAGAGAGAGAGAGAGAGAGATAATAATAGTGGATATGGATAGACAGATCTGCTTTTAAAATATGATTTTTGCATTTTTGTAAGATTGTAATGTTTATTTATATAATTTATCGCTAGGCAAAAATTAAGGTTACATTTTGGGAACAGGGTTGCAAACCCCATAAAATGAATAGACAATAAAACTGTTCGAATAAAATTTTATTGGAGGTTGATCACCATCTTCTGAAGGTTAAGTACCTAAAACTAAATTATGTTAAGGCCTTACTGTATGTGTTAACCATCAACACATTTTACAATTACAGCCTAATTATCCAAATGGGAAACTTTTATTTATTTATTTCTTTACTTATATTTATTTACTAATGAGACTACACTAAGACCAAACCTTGGACATGTTTTGAAGGCATTTTATAGGGTTTATTGATCCATGATGACCTTTCAGAAATGCCTGCTTGATAAAGTGCGAGAGTATTCCGGCGGGCCAGTCCTGTAGGGATTTCTCTTTGACAGCACCCTCTCAGCAATGCAATGCGCAAGGTCATGTAGATGTATGCATAATGGACCTCACGTTGCCAGTGGCTCATTAGCATTCTGTGAGATACAAACCCCTAGAATCGCTCACAAAAACCTCAATTAAAGCTGTTAGCTTCACGGTGTCTCAAGGAAAATAAGAGTGGCGGAGTCATTTGTTAATGTCTGAGCCTGTTCATCACATGAAAAAGAAAACGTCAATATTGTTCCTAGAGAGCAGAACTCATATGAAAGCTTATTATTATGTAATGCTATGCACAGTATATATGCCATATCATTAGTGAATGATGTAATGCAGAGTGTTAAGACATGTTAAGTTCCTTATTGTGTCTTCAACATTTCACCTTCCCCGGGGCTTGCAACTTTTCTTATTTTTAGTGTTTGTTTATTTGTTTATTATTTACATAGCACATTTAAAAGCAGCTCATGCTGGCCAAAGTGCTTTCAAATAAAACAGCATATTATTCAATACAAATACAAAACTAACACAGCAAGAACACAAAATAACATGACATTAACAAACAAGACCATCAGATATGCACCAACTATCTCACATCAAATGCCAGGCAAGTAAGTGCCCTCTTAAAAGTGTTTTAAAATGACCTAATGATGTGTGGCAGTTCATTCCAGAGGTGAGGTTCAGCAATCGAAAAGGCACTCTTTGTTAATTTAAACGGGATTTAGGGACCTTTAATAAACATTTTTGAGATTACCTCAATGGCCGTGTTAAAGAATAAAACTTGATCATGTCTTAAATATATTCAGGTGTTAGACCATGCAAGGCTTAAAAAACAAAGTAAAACCTTAAATTCAACTCTAAAATTAATCGGCAGCCAATGCATTGAAGCTAGCACTGAGGAAACACTGACCTGTTTCTTGGTCCCAGCCAGCAGTCTAATTGCTGCGTTTTGTAATACTGAAGACAATTCAACAGAACAGCAGGAAACCCAAAATACAACGAATTACAGCAATCCAATCTTGACATGACAAAAGCATTTATAACATGCGTCAAATAATCAAACTACAGAATTGTTTTTATTTTTGCAATATTTATTAACTGAAAATATAGTGAATGATTGAATGAATTAAGATATTTATTCATTTGTTGCTTTTGTGTCATTTTTGTGCTCTATATCTGTCCATCCATCCATCCAGTAACAGTCCAGTAACAGCAAAAGGTTATATCCAAGGCAATCCAAAAGAGTAATCCACAAAACAGGCTAATGTCAGGGCAGGCAGCAAGCAATCATTAAACAGGAAAAACAGTACAAGATCAAAATAACACGAAGGCAAGGAAACAGGGAAAGTAGGTAATGTTACAGGCAAAAAAACAACAACAGTGATCTGAGAGTGGGTGCTTCTCAATTCTTATTTGTGCATCCTCATTTCCTTTCCTCGCGTCTTAGCTCCACAAGGGAAGGATACAAGGGAAGGATGCAAGGAAAGGAAACGAGGATGGAGGAATCCAAGGATAAACACTAGAATTTTTTTTTTTTTTCACCACTCAATTTTCATAAAAAAAGGGGATCTGACCTTATGTTAAGTTCGTTGCATAAAGCAATATGCCCTGTTGAAAAATATGACATGTGTGGTTTATTAAAACTGCAAAGGTAAAATATAAATGTAAATTAATATGACAGATGTGAAGGAGGAGGAGAATTTATACGTTTAGTTGATTAATACACCTTTGTATACTCGCTCATGACTCTGCAAGAAGTCTCGTCACTCCTCGAGGTGCAATTAGAGAATTGAGATGTCCTACAAGATGGCTGAGCTCAATCGGTTTATGGGTCATAGAATGGAGGAGGAGATAGGAAACGACGGATGAGATAGGAAACAACGAGGGTATTGAGAAGCACCCCCTGTGTGTGCCTTTCTTATAGTGAGACTAATGATGTAATGAAAGACAGGTGCTAAGAATGATGACAAGTCCAGATCAGTCTGGGCAAAGGATTATGGGAAATGGAGTCCTGAGTGAAAGGTAAAAGTCAGGGATGGAGAGCCCACCGGTGGAGCTCATGGGCACTCCAGAAGGTGATCGTGACATTCATTCATTCTTTTAAATAAAAACGGCCCATAAGTTAAAGTAAATATCATATAGTAAATATCATAAAGTAAATAAATAATATTGCTTCAGTTATTGTTTTCTTGCATCATGTGGTTCAGTTTCCATGCCCTTTTGGAGGTTCCAGTGAATTTATTATAGGTTTTATTTGCATCGGCAAAGTGCATGGTTGATATTTATTATAAAAATTCTTTGTACCATAAATTAATAAATTGTGATCGCAGTTTTAGTTTAATATCCCTAGACTCTTGTTGGATTGTGTGTTGTGTTGGGTGGATTAGTGAGGCCATGTGACGTTCATATCCCAGGGATGAATCTTTGATCCTGCCGTGCTTTTAAAGGGTTGATAATGGCACCAGAGTGATGTTTTGAGATGCTAGGATAAAAGTAAGCAAACTGATGTTTCCATATGAGAGCGTGTTGCAAATGTAGTTGTCCATTACTCTTGCCAAAATGCTCTTAGTCCATAAAAAAAAAAAAAAAAAATCTACTGAAATCTCTCATAAAGACATAATCAGTTTTCCCTCTCTGTTTGCTTAATAGCACTCCACTATTAGAATAATTGAGGGGTTTCCATTTCTAGAATGCACTTTCATTTTGCTTTCATATATTATCTACTAAAAGTACACTACAGACGAAGGCCACACTGCAATAATGCTTTATTGCCGCTGTTTTGGGAAATCCGCAGAGCCTTGGCGCTGATATTGTTGTAGGTATCTGGTAGAGTTTCTGTGCTACATTCTTAATATTGATCTGATTATGCAGACAAAAGGGGAGGTCATTAGGTTAACCCTTCTTGCTTTTAAAGGAACATCATTTGACCTTAATTACTGAGACAAGCCTTTGTAAAGATCTATCTATCTATCTATCTATCTATCTATCTATCTATCTATCTATCTATCTATCTATCTATCATCGTCTTCACCATATCTAGATGCCTAAATGTATTAAGTTGCTGCCATGTGATTGGCTGATTAGCAATTTGTGTTACCAAGCATTTGAACAGTTGTACCTAATAAAGTGGCCGGTGAGTGTGTGTGTATATATATAGTGAAGTTTTTACAGACGTGAATGGCATTTGTTAAATGTCATGATGTTTAGCAATGTTAATTTAGCAATAACTGCTTATAGCTGTTAGTCCCTGTTCACTTGGGCGAAGTATGGCCAAAGCGAGGGGTAGGACGGGCTGAAAGAGAGTTCAGGGGGTTAGCTGAGAGAGTGAGAGCCCAGAGCAGCGAGTATTACTTTTTGTTTGTTTTCTGTTATGTATGGCATGGGTTATGGCCAAAGCAGTAACCTCCTTCAATTTTTAAAAAAGTTAAAGAGAGACTGTGGATGGCTTGTTCATTAGTAGCAAAATGCTAAAATATATGTAATGTAGCGTATATCCATCCCTGATATATGTTTTGTTCTATTACTTTTTTAATATTATTATTCAACTTGTTCCATACCCATAACTACCATTTATTTTCATATGCTTTCGCATGGTTTTTAAATCAATAATTTGATATTATTGGCAAAAAGAGGCCATTGACGTCAAACCTCTTGTGACACATATCTAACTGCGGTATATATTTGAGAGCTGCAATGGCGAAAGGAACATTTTTAGTAAACAACATAATTGTATAGTCTGTGAGTCATAAAGATCACTTTTATACTGTCTCATGGTCCATTCTGCAGCATAAAGGGTTGGAACGACTTGAGAGTGAATAAATAATTACATACTTGAATCTTCTCTTCCGACATCCCTCTGCAATTCCTCAGATTTTATGGATTTTTTTTTTTTTTTTAACCAAAAACTATTCCTTTCCTGACTTGTAAGTATATGTACTTTTTTTTTTTTTTGATAATTTGCAGTGTTCTTTGGAAATTAAGTCACATAACCTATTAACAGAGCAACTCTGAATTGAAGTTTAAATGACTAGTTATATACTGCACCCACAGAGGGTCAAGCAAAGTATTATTGCAGTAGATGTTAGTATGGCTTCAGGTTCAACAATAAGGACTGCAATAACACAGCTTCCTCGAAAGCTCATTTGAATTTATGAGATTTCACAGGACAAACCCATCCAGCTTTTTATTTCCAGCTCTAAAATTAGCTAATCTTAAATCGGGGTGATAATTACTTCACCTCTAATGCAGCTAGAAGTTATATCACTAGATGTGGCCCTGGACTCAAACAGGAAATGCGACATACAACCAGCATATTTGTATATATATTATGCAGAAACAGAAACAGGACAGTCTAGCACACTTTTTGAGAAAAGCCATATTTCCCTCAATTACGACAAAATTCTCTAGTGATGAAGGTGCCTATTTCTCTCATTAGACAATAATTGAACTGAAAATCAAATGTTTACCCAGACCAGTGCATCATACTTATGCAACATATTCATTTGGACACATATAACCTCCTATAAAATAAACCCATTCAGAGCACTGGAACAAAAACATCTAGTGGATGTTTAATAATTACTGAATAAAGTGCTCAGTATTTACCACGTAACTGAAAAAGGTCAAGAGTAATGGAATTGTTATTTTTCTTTCCAGTGAATATTTTCTGTTGTTCCCACCTGCGTCATTTTCACAGTCCCATTATGAAGTGTCTTGCAATAAATTTGGTTGAAAGTGAAAATTCAGAGAAATATTCACGTTATTAAAATGAATCTGTCTCTGCAGCAGCCACCTGCTTCTCGAAAGTTATGCAAGATTTAATTTATCAGCTTTTTAGTCTGGCCGTTTTACGACATTGAACTGTTAAGACTTTAGAAAGAATGACAGCTAGGGACCACTATATATTTAAAAACAACGGTATCTCTTCATACTGTGAACAGTGCAGTTCAGATTTTATGTCTGCACTACCATGCAGACATTTCCAAAATCTAAATTGAGAAACTCATGTCTGACAGGTGCTTTTGCTTCCAGTTTGATCCATGAGGTGTATTTTATTTTATTTTATTTTATTTTATTTTATTTTATTATTTTTCAATTTATATATATATAATTTTGTCAAACTCTATTTTATAATACAAACTTAAGCCTTCGTTAAAACATTATTTCATTAAATTCTTCCATTCACTCACTCAAGCGTTATTAAGATGAGGTTCTTGACATGTAAACAGGGTTTAATAGTAGCTAATAAACTACTGCTTCACACCAAATGCCTTACTAATGTACACTGTGTATTTGAGCAAGATTAGATCGATCAGCATCAAGAACTGGAACTACTGGTCGTCATCCACACACTGTTTTGTGTTTAATTATTTATTAGTCAACACAAACATGACCTGCATTAATATGCGTGCCCTATCACAGCTCAAAATCTGCAGCTGATACAAGCAGGTCAAACCCAATAATTCCCTTCACATTTGACCTAAAGTTTTTCACACTTTTGTCAAGCTCTTTTTTTCCTTCTGCAGTTTACCGATAACATTATTAAATTGACTGTACCATTTGCCCTGGTCCAAAGGAGTCCCACTGCACTTATCAATGACTTTGTGTTGATTTTTTTTCTTCTTTTTTCAAACTACCAAACATGTCAATAAAGCTTTCCTCGCCAAAATGGGCTTTTGTGGAGAGCTGAGTTTCTGCATGTGAAGACAGCAGAGAAGTGCTCTCGCTATACACAGTGGAGTGAATTGTTATGTTAACTTTGTGCTTTATTATTTTGAATCATATGGGATGCGGTAACACACGTCCCTCTCACAGTATATTGCTTGACAGATCTATCGCTTTTGCCGCTCAGAGATATTCACGCAATCACGCGATCCTGCAGGTCTCTAATAATTAATAATAATAATTCCTTACATTTATATAGCACTTTTCTAGGCATTCAACCATATTGCACCAGAACGCCCACCACACACCAGTTTATTGAGACAGAGTGATGAAGCCAATCAATGTATGGGGATAATTAGGGGCCATGATGGTCAGAGGCCAATGGGCAAATTTGACCCTAGTATTACACCCATACTCTTTTTCGAAAGACATCCTGGGATTTTTATTAATGACCAAAGACAGTCAGGACCTCGGTTTAACGTCTCATCCAAAGGACGATGCTTCTTGTCAGTAGTGTCCCCATTACTAGACTGGGGCGTCATGACAGACAGACCACAGGGTGAGCGCCCCCTGCTGGCCTGACTAACACCACAAACATTACAACCGGAGGGTGCCTGTTATAATTATATTTATGATTGAGGCTCTGGACTCTGTGCATAACTTGTTTAAAATAAAAAAATAAAAACACTATAAAATATTTTCTATAAAACCGTTAATGTCCTGGCACTGACAAATAGCTTGTTTTGTATTTAATTAAATGACATTAATGTTATAAGTTCATTTTAAAGCTACAATAAATATTTGAACTGCTACCATGTAAAAGGAACACTGCTGTAAAAAGCACCTTATTTGTTTAAAATGTTTGCAAACCAAATGTTATTACACTTTTGTTCATGTGTATATATATATATATATATATATATATATATATATATATATATATATATATATATATATATATGTGTGTGTGTGTGTGTGTGTGTGTGATAGAGAACAACAACAGGATGCAAGTGTCATTTTAATATCAGTTTTTTACATTACAATTCTTTGAATTTGACTGTTGTGTCTTTATGTCTTGTTTAAGCGTTAATTTCATTAACTGTTTTTGAGTAACTGTTTTGTGTTTTTTTATGTTTTTTTTTATGTCTGAATAGGTTTTATTAATTGATATTTCAGTTTTATCTTTTAGTCATTGTAGCACATCAAGAAAAGTAAATGAAAATGAGGAATGCTGCTTTGTCAACTATCTGAAATACAATATCTTTTTGAAAGTACAAAGAATGTTGATTCATTCATTCATTATATTATAATTATATTATATTATTTATTTTATTTTTTTCCAGCAAAGCTATCACGTGATGTCAAAAAAAAAAAGAAAAATACTTTTGTCATGCTTTTTATGCTTGAGGCTTATTGTAATTGTGTGTATAAGATAAATAATTAAAAACAACAACAACATGAGGATGAGTAAACAATACTAAACTTTGCATTATTCAAAGCAATTTCTTTAAGGCTTTGAAAGAAAGCTTTTATTTATGTTATGGTTGGTCAGAAAGTGCGACGCAAAGCAAAGGTAGAAAAGTGTGAACTGCAGCTCAAGAAATCTTTGAAAACAAATGCATGTTCTCTATATTAACCATGCCATATCACCGTTCTGAAGGTATTAAGAACAATCCCAGTGAAAGTGTAATGACATATCTGCCTTTATTTAATCTGACGAAAACATTATGCAAGCACAAAGCCACAGCAACATTAATAATGAATTTGCATTAAATATTAAAAGGTTGGTTTTATTGCATTTCAGGTGCTATATGTGTGTGTTTGTGTACCCTTGCACTGCCAAGCTACACTCATAAGGCAATATTTATTATAATAAGGCCAAGGCCGGCTGCGGAGCACTGGCTTTGAGACGCATGCAAGGATTGGTAATTAACACAGCCAATTATGAGAGAATAATCCCGCATGGGTCTTAAAGAAGCTCACATCTGGAGTAGGATCAAACATGTGGAGCCGTGGGACCGCAGTGGCAGGACCTCCGTCTAATGTAGGCCGCTGTTCACTAGTTTGATCACAAGTTTTGGAAGAACAAACTGTTATATACTTCATAAATAATCCAAATTGCTACTGACGCGTTTCATTTCAGTGCTAATTGGTGCCACGATGCATTAAGAGGATTTGCTGTATGCAGTTCATTGTGAATGCGGTCGCACATCACAACTGCCTCAATTAAGTACAACTTATCAAATATTGAGATCCATCATCACACTGATTAAGCCGGAAACACTCTGACATCGTTTGATAGAGGCATCCCATCTGGTGAAGACAAACAAAGATTTGAAATACCATCTTTATACTTAGTTTTGTTTTAACATCTGTATTAGAATAGGTGTTATTTCATACAATTTGGAGTTAAACTTGAGAAGTTCAGAATTAAAGTGTAGTCTCAACAGGATGTTGACCTGGAATGACAGGAAGAGGAATTGATTCCCGGGAGGCTGGGTTGCCTCGTCCCAAATTACACACTTGAAGTGCACTTGTGGTCTTTCGTGTACCCATGAATTCAATGAGGGTGCAGGGTGTCCTATTTGTCATTTTATATTTCAGAAGGGTGCTCAAGTGCCCCCTCCAAGCACTTTTGCCATCCCGCGCTGGAACGGACTCTTCTGCTCACTGCGACCTGACAGTTTATGCAGGATAACATCACCAGAAATGCAGACTCGGAGGACGGACAGGGCTTAGAGACAGTCACACAGCAGAGGGATTTTATTACACCAAAACAGGAATTATTACATCATCTCCCTCTCAAATTAATTATGCATATGTATTCCCTGACGTGTAAAATATCACTCAACTGATTAGACAGATTTGACAAAAAAATTATAAACATAGTGTCAAAACTATTTGAAATCTTTTAAAAGTTATATTTAGTTCACGTCTTTCAACAATACAAAAATATAAGCCTTTGTTTCAATGACCCCCCCCCCCCCCAAAAAAAAATCAATTAAAATCCAATCCCAAAACTTGAATGCATTTTTTTTTTTTTGTCTAAGTGTTGGTTCCTCACTATGATTTTGCCTTTTTACCAATGCACCACAATCAACCCTGTGTTTAATGTAATCATAGTTTAGACCGCAGCTGTTTTTGGTTTTAATACACACAAACATATACTCTCTGAATATATTCTCAATGAAAATGCAGATAATAAATCACAAAAGTGATCTAGTATTTTGGCAAAACATTTTACTACCAAATGAATGTGGGCACCTGCTTGCTGAATATTTTATTCCAAAATAATTGTCATAAATACTGTTCCCATCTGCTACTATAATAGCTTCCTCTGGGACGGCTTTCCACTAGATGTTCGAACACTTCTGTGGGGATTTGCTTTCGTTCAGCCAGAGGAGCTTTAGTTACCTCAGGCGCTGATGTGGGGCAAAACGCTGTGGATTATATGTGACGGTCCGGTTCACTGGAGGGGGTGGAGTGGGGCTCGTCCACACACCAGCCCTATATAGAACTTGTGTTAGCAAACTGTGCTGATCAAACTAAGAGTTCACATTATGGATTGTGAAGGCTACATCTATTGTGTTTTCTAACTCAACTGATTGTGTAGATGAATATTGCACAAATGAAATGGGCCTTTCATCCTCTAAATTAAAGTAGCAGTTTATATAGTTTAATTTAAGTTAGCTCACCGGGGAATAACAACACTCTCTTTTTATTAAAAATTATAAGTTGTTTTGAACTGAACTGAAGCTATAAGGTTTCTTAATCACCTTGAAAGTTAAAAAAGTCCAATCCTGATAGTCTAAAATGAAACCAAATCATTAAAAACAGAGTGTGTATACAGCCAGAGCCATTTATCTGGCATTCATTCAATTAATAAAACACAGCTTTATACCCAAGAGCTTTTACATGCCCTTTTACGAGATATCTGTGGCTCAACTGTTAAATGAGTTGTAGATATGATTTGAACTGATTATTACAGCAGTAAGGGAACATTTTTTGTGCTGACAAATTCTAGGAACTTGTTGGGATGTAACTCTGTAGAGACTGCTCAGAGTTCGCAGTAGGTGCTTAAAGTGCTTGAATGGGTTTTAGGAATGTGAGTACTTGAATACCTTGTGGGGAAGTGCTGGAATAAAGGCTGAATATATGTATGCACTTAGCATGCTCAAACTCTTTTGGAAGTTCAATTTTCTTTTCTTTGATCTTAAAATAGACTTAAGAATGTACCGTCCTTGTGGGGACTCCACAGGTGTAATAGTTGTTTTTTAGCAGCTTGAAAAATGATTGTTATTTTTATTTTTTATTTTTTTTTACTGAAGCATTCTTGTAGCAGTAAAGACACAGAAATTGTCAAAATAATACTATTACTAATATATTTTAATAATTGCATTAAGAAGTCACTTTAAATCACAAAAAAAAAAAAAAAAAAAGTTTATTTTATTTATAAAGCAATTTTTAACCAGACAAGCAAACAAAACCATAAAATAAATGATATATAGTTTTAAATATGTCTATACTACAGATCCCTGCACATGGTATGCAGGAAAAAAAAAAGTAGGCTAAATCATGTGCACGATATACTATTTCATTCTCTCGATTTATAAATTGTGCGCATGATATATTAATGTTTTCCCTCGGTTTGCTAAATCATGTACACAATTTATAAATCGAGAGAATGAATTGGTAAATTGTGCACTTAATTTAGCAAATCGAGGGAATAAAATAGTAATCGTGTGCACATTTTAGTACATTGAGTGAACAGATTACGAAATTGTGCGCACAATTTACTTATTTTTTCTTGAATGTCTTGTGCAGAGCTCTGTATTATACAGTTTGAAAAGCTTTAATTAAGTTGAATTGTACAGGAACATTTTTTTAGTGGTATAAAGACACATAAGATGTCAATAAGACTGCCTGATAAGACGTTTCTTCTGTTTTCTAGTATTCAAGCTTGAGCACTGATATCCACCCACACATTTTCAGCATGTGGATATTTTCAAGGTGCTGAGGATCACTGTTTAATTTCAGCAGCTCTTGACAGCTCGGGGAAGCACAGAGCTGTTGATAATAGACTGTATTGGTTGATCATCCTCAAAATAAAAAGAAAAGTTCAGGAGATCTGACTCCAACTTGACTTTAAAGTCCCAGAGACGTGAAAGTGTCACAGGTAGTCTTTGGTGTAATACATCAAGGGACAGCCAGGCCAGAACAAGCAGCCACAGAAGACAACCATGGAGTAACAGATAAGATACTCTTCTGCTGAGATGAAAGATGCCTTTTGTGTGAACTGTTCATCTTCAGTCAAGAGAAATAACTAATATGTGCCTCAAAGTGAAAATGCAGAGGCATCACAAAAACGCACAGCTGTGAAAGTTGGGGAAATAAATAAATAAAAAGAAAAAAGAAAGAGATAATCTAGAGATGCTATTTCCATGAAATGTCCGTATCTGTCAACACATTCTAGATATGAAATGCGATAAACTCAAAGCTTCTAAAGTTGTGTGATGTGCTGTTTCCAAATTCAAAAGAGAACTGCAGTGTCTATATGTGAAGTTAAACACTCATCACTTAATTATTTCCCAATAGTGTACCATGTTTCCTTTAGAACCGATACATTATTGATTCAGTTCAGTTCAAATTTTCACCAGAAAACATTAGAAGCTGTTTTGCTCCCCATGATAAATGAAAATCACTGCATTAATATTAGGCTCATCTGTGACTGGGGCTACTTTCACATGGGGAAGTTGGAAAGCTTGTATCTCAACTATAGCTTGTTTTCTCTACATTTTTTACTTGAATTATTACATTATAGAATTGCTATAGTTTATAGTATTTACTATTATAGTGTTTATTCATATTTTTTATATATCTAATTTTAATTGTGTGTGTGTATGTTTGTTTACATACAAACAGGCAATCACTGCATGCAGTTCAGCTACATTGAAATAATTTTGCATGTACAAACAGTGCTTTTATGCAGGGTCAACTGTAATTTTGTGAGACAAAAATATGTGCACATTGGCTTCAGCATATGCCAATATAATGTCCTACAAATGACCATGCCCCTGCATTTAACATGTGGCAGCAGTACTCAAGCTTTTATAGCACACATGCTATTTTTTTTCAGTATTTGTTCTAGATGCAAACAAGTGTGCTAAATATAATGAAAAAAAAAAAAAAAAAAAAAAAAAAGAATAAAATAAAAAAAAAACACCTTACAAGTTATTTTAGTGCACTAAATTCAGCTAAATTAAAATGAGTAATGTTGTCTTGGCAACTAGATGAAATTAAATATATTTATACTTATTTTTATTTACATTTATTTTATGTAAAATAAACAAAATGGTTTTCATATGAGAATGCACAAGCAACTAAAAAAAAAAAAAAACACAGACAAAAAAACAAACAAACAATCATCTAACTTAATTCCATATAATAATAAACTCTAATTATACATACTTTTAACTACTGTATAAGAACGTTATATTCAGTTAACTCTTAAATATGTTGTTTTTAATTTTATGATATCTGCAATAGCACTATATATATATGTGTGTGTGTGTGTGTGTGTGTGTGTGTGTGTGTGTGTGTGTGTGGTGCACATGCTCAAAAGTTTTACAATTAAACGTACCAAAACAGTTGTTCAAAGTCTCAGGAAACTACTTCCAACCTTTTGCAATCTCACCAAATCCAAATCCAACCAGCAAGATCCTGAGATGATCTCTGACTCCATATACAGTATATAATAAATAAAATATAGATCATGTGGATAATTACATCAAGACAAAAACTTCTGACTGCTAGGCAGGAAAAAAATTAATTAAAAAGCAATCAACCTAAATACATTAATTTGCACCAACAAAAAAAAAAAAAAAAACTTTTTTAAAACTAATTTAAAAACTAATAAGTTGAAATAATTATTTAAGGTAATAATTGCAGGTTTCCAGCCTTTTTGACGTATACAGAACCTCTACCTGTAAAATACCTATTATAAGTACAGGTATAATATAGGCATCAGCATGCCATATACCTATATAATATCAATGTAATATATTATGTAATTTATCATGATGCTTTGCAATGTCCTGTTTCTTTGCACTCCTTTGTGAAACAAAACAGTTTGAAAATCACAAACGTATGAGCAAAGTTGGATTTGCCACTGCAATATGACAAATTTGCATATGTTTTGCAAATTGTCTTGTAATCATTATCTGTGCTTTGAAGGGTCAGCAGCTAATGGGGTCAAAGTTTGAGTGCCGTGTAACAATGCTTGAAATATCACAGATGCTGACGCTTTGAGTTCAATTCATTGGTTAATGCAGAATCAGTCAAGTGTATTTGAATAAGATTAAGGTTCGTTGCTGTAAGTCTCTAAGTCACTTTGATCATAAACTAAATGCATGATTACTATATACATTGTCTTTAGATTATGTGTACTCAGAATACAAAAACAGAAAAGAATCTTGACCAAAAGGCATGTGCGTTTATTGTTTGTGCATTTTTACTTTCTCAAAAAAACTAATTCTGTATGATTTATAAGCATTTTGAAAAATGGGGACATGGGTTATGTCCTCATAAGTCACCCTCTCCTTGTAATACCTGTGTCATACCCATGTCATTATACAGAGTTGTGTCCTGAAATGTTACAAAAACAAGAGCACACACATAACACTTTTTTTCTTTCTATGCATTACTTGAAAAATACAGCCTTTTGTAAGATTATATTGCAGTTTCTGGGGCCACTCATCATCAAGATGCCAGTATTATTATTATTATTATTGTAATTTTATAGTCTATATTATTCTAAGAAGGGGGGAAACATTAAATACATGGATGGATTTCAGTATGAGTATATGAGTTTTCAGTCCTTCTGAATGAATAGATGTCAATGATTATACATCTAAAACATAAACATATCATGAGATTTGAATATGCCCCTTGAGGAAGACCGTTTTGTGGCCCATTGCGAATGGTTATTAGCTAGTAAGATTTGCTGCCCAATGAGTCACACAGTCAATTAAACCTACAGACCGAAAATATTTTACAGCAGAGAAATAGTAGAAAAATTCACATTCATTATACAAATACAGTAACTTATTATTTTTGTAAAATTTATTACTTTAATACTATTATTTTTTTAATTATTATAAAAAAGAATTAAATTAACATTTAATCAAACTTAATCAATCTGTCTATCTGTCTGTATATTATTGAACTTTATTTATATTTATCTATGTATGAAATATATTCTACGGTAGAATAGATTGCGGATTTCACAGAGTAAAATATGTAGAATTTCTACCTATTTTACTCTGTGAAATCCGCAGTCTATAAATATATATATATATATATATATATATATATATAAAATGTGGTCTTTTGATCCAGAAATAATTCCTAATACATGATATTTGCTGTCATCCATGCACATCAAAAGCTCACTTTCACTGTCAGCAACTGAATTAACCAGTGCAATCAAAATTATAACTGACATTACAAAGCCAAGTTAGATAAAGTATGTCTCTAAGAGAACCACAGAACTTAAACAATACCCGATTAAGCATTTAAAGATTAAAGTCCTTCTTTTATCTTCAAAACCTCATGCTGACCAGTGGCAGCCACCCTATTAAGCATCTCCACTGTAAATACTGGAGTTATGACACCAAACTGACTTCGTAATTCATGCAGACTCAGCAGGCGATGATAACATGGCTATCATTCATATCTGCTGTGTTACTCACTGACAGAAAACAATGTTTGAAAGCGATTATCAGACCTGCAGGCTCCCAGTGCGGTGAGACTGATGGTTGAGCCGTATCTATTGATGGCTTCCTGAAAAGACAGAGGAAAGAGAGAACAACAACAGCCTACAGTGTGAAAAAAAGAGGACAATGTGTAGCTAAATTATATCCAACTATTCTATTGTTTGTTACAAATTTGTCCGAGTAGGAAGCTTATCGTTAATTATTCTATTGCAGCCTATATATTTTTCTGTAATAATAAAACTGATAATAATAACAATGTCTGCAATGTTCTAATTCATAATAACAATATGTTAAATTATGCTAGAATTGTGTTAGCAGCATAGTACATTAAACCATGCTAGAATCATCAATATCATAAATCA
Source organism: Carassius gibelio (assembly GCF_023724105.1). Lineage (NCBI taxonomy): Eukaryota > Metazoa > Chordata > Actinopteri > Cypriniformes > Cyprinidae > Carassius > Carassius gibelio. The sequence goes on from NC_068396.1 coordinate 5,358,647, forward strand.
TGCTAGCAACATGCTAAAACAAGATAGCAACATTCTAAATCAGGCTGGCAACATGTTAAAACCAGTAGCGTAGCCAGAAAAGAGACCCTGGGTGTGCATATGAAAATCTGGGTGTGCCACATTTATTGTCAGATTACTGTGCAAAATTAAGGGATAGTGTTTTTGTCGCACTGCTTCCGTCCAACCATACTCCTAGTGGTAATTTGCAGTTTGTGTCAAAATATAGTTAATTGTTAAATGTAATCATTTTCTTCCAAATACGATAATTTTGAATTTCTGGTACGATACTTGGACATTTCCAATTTGGCAACACTGTCTGTTGATGTAGGGCCCCGGGGAGGGAGAAACATCCTAATTAGTTGTAACGTTAGGCTTGTGTCCGGTTGTCCATCAAGCCAAGGTTTTTTGCAAAATAAAAAATTACAAATTTAGTAAGAAAGGAGCTCTGCGACAAATTGCTAGATAGAAATGTGCAATCAAACATTTCCTGTTTATATCATAGACTGCTGGGTTCACAGTCAGCTGCTGTTTGCTGATTGGTTGGCAGTCCAAAAGTCGGCAGATATATTTTAACAAAAAAAAAATGTAAATGACATTTTACAATTTTTTAGCATTATGGCACCATATGTATTGGATTCTTATTTATGTGCCCCTGGCCCTGACAGTATGATTTAGAATGTTCAGTGACGTCACAGAACTGCCAGATTCAAACAGCTTTCATGCATTGGCTGGCACTGAGCCAGAGACGGACGCGCTCAGAGCTTGTCATATATCACAGTTAATAGGCAGTGTTTCAACCACATAATGTTTATTTTAGGTTTTATACATTTACATATACATAATCACTAGTAAAACAATACATTGGTAGTTTGTAAAATACACACTGATGTCTATGGAAGCAGCAAAAACTATCTAATCAAATGTAATTTGCAGACGTGTTTTATTCAAATATCAGACACACATAGCAGAACAATAAAGTTTACTCTATTCTTCGTCCAGTTCAACAGCCACTTACTTTCATGTATTTCGGGAGAAACTGGGGAATTCAAGTGCTGTACATTACGTTAAATCCGGCTGACAGGACTCTGAACTGCAGCGCTCATCTCGTTATAGATCAAGATAATTTATAAAGGTTTTTAAACGAAGAATCGGAATATCAGATAGTTGACATGGTAAGCATGTGTATATATTTTAATAAAAAAAAAAGGAAAAATTAAATAAAAAGAAAACAGATACATCTGTTAGTGGCTGCCATAGACATCATATAAGGTGGCTGCGGTTTGTCACGTGACAATCATGACGCGTCACCATGGAAACAAGGGGTCAGTTAAAATATTTGTAATTTACGCGTGAAAGGGTTGATTTAAAAAAATATATACATATATATATATATATATATATATATATATATATATGTGTGTATATTCTAAGTAAACAACAATAGCCCAAGTTTAGTAAACATTTTTTATTTAGACTATAAAAAACAATTCTGTAATATAATAAATCTATTTAGGTGTGCCAGCTGCCACTGTGGGTGGCACAGGCACACCCTGGCACACCCGTGGCTACGCCACTGGTTAAAACATTAGCAATGTGTAAAAAAAAAAAAATGTAGAAAAGTGGGAAACCATAACATGCTAAAACATACTAGCTATGTGTTAAAAATTTTCAGTATTAAAACATATTAGCAACATGCTAAAACACTAAAAAAGTGTTAAAAATGGTAGCAAAGTGTTAAAACAAATTAGCACCATGCTAAAAGCGATGTGTAAAAAATGGTAGCATAGTGTTAAAACGGTAGCAGCATGCCAATGTATGTTAGCTGATGTTAGCAACTTGCTTTCTGTACATTTCAGTAATGTGCTACAGTGTGTTAATAACATTTATTTTTACTTCCTGGACCTGGTGCACCAGTTGCACCCCCCTAAGGATTGGTGGCCCTGTATGGATACACTTTTTGTGAGCTCAGTATCTTTATTCAATTGAATTTCTGTTTTGATAGGTTGTTTCGTACATTGAGATGCTCTTCTAGATTTTCTCCTCATTCGAAGTACATCCTATGCACCTGTAAAGAGGGAATAATAACACACACACCGGCAATGCTGACATGACATTTTCTACAAATTACAGACATTTTGACAGAGGCACATTAAACAATGCTCCTGACAGCTGAGTGCTGATTTTGTCGGATCTTCTGACAGGGCCCTAAAAAGCTTTTGGGAAAAGGGTATTTCTTCAAAGGTTACAGCTGACATTTTTACATTCTAAAGCTGTCACAAATTACTAAAGAGATATTTTGGTCCACCAGCAGGCAAATCTCTTTCCTTGAATATGACATCCAGTTGGATTGGTAAGGCCAACAACCGTAGATAAAATTTTATGGGCACATTATAGTGTATCAGTGTTGTATTTTAGGTTTAATGCCACTGCAAAATTATAAAAAAATAAAAGTCATTTAAAAAGAAGAATTAATCATGAAAAAAACATCCCAGTTCATAACATTGGAAGTTGAAAAAGAGATTTACTTCATGAAAATGGTTTCCTCTTGGAAACTTTCAAAGTTGGATGTGGGATATTCCTGATTTATTTTTCTGACTTACAATCACATTGGGATCTGTGTTCTGATACTTGTACGCTGACCTAAAAAAAGGACAAAATGACAGTGCTAGCATTTGGACTGTAGGTGTGCAACATCAGAACAGATTTGGAGAAATGTAGCGTTCCATCACTAGCTCACCAGTGGATCCTCTACAGTGAATGGGTGCCATTAGAATGAGAGTCCAAACACATGATAAAAACATCACAATAATCCACAAGACCACCCAGTCCTCAATTAAGTGAAAAGTGGAGTGAAAAGATGCAAAAAAAAAAAAAAAAAAACAAAGATAAACAAAACTTAAACACATTCAAAGCTTTGCTTAGTGTTCAAATGTTCTACTACTTTTTTTCTTAACTATCATGACACAATAAATCTGCATTTTAATGCACATTTTGCTGTTATGCTTCTTGTGGCATATGAATATAATATGAATATCATCTGTTTACTGAATGCTGTTTTGGAAATTAAAACATTTCTGGATAATAATAATAACACTACTTTCTATTTTTTTGCACAGCAATTATTTCACCAATAAGAAAAATAAACATACCAAAACTTATCCATTAAATTCTACTGTATATTTAGGCATAATTTCTACGGTTTAACAAACACGTGTTTCAGATTTGTGAGATAAGGTTAGAAGTTTATCGCAAAGAGTTTAGTGTTCAGTATTAGTTAATTTCTTTCCTTTAGATCTGGGCTGGGTATCTGGAAACCAAGGGTTTCCCATCATTTATTCATACGGCCAATGTGGCTGTTCAAAATCAGATAGTCTTTTTGATCCTCTTTTCCTATGTGGGATATTTAATATTTATTGCACCATTGCCCATTAATGTGCCAGAGCTCTTTTTAGGCTGAAACACTATTTTGCCTGTTATAGTAACAAAGAAAAGTTGTTAAGAGGAAAATAAAAGAGGATTATTGAGAGAAATTAGTTTAGATTATGGTTTTATGGCACAGCACATAATTGCGTTTGAGCTCAAGGTTGAGCATTGCAAACTTTGCTCTATGAACTTCTGTTCTCAGAACTTGGCACTTTCATAATTCCTCATGCAAAATGTGATTTTAATTAATGACAAAGGCTAATGATAGTAAGCATACAGTCCAAAAAAGGCAAATCTGAAATGGCGTTTTCTCTCATTTGTCTCTTTGGAAAGCCAGACGTTGGCTTCAATCAGAAGTGACTTAGATAAAAGTATTTTCACATTTTGAATTAGGTGTTTTAAGTACACTTGGTTTACATTTGCATTGTTATTTAGCTGATATTCTCATCTAAAGCAATGTTCAAAAGGATTAGCTTCACGTATGAAAAGAATTTGTGCACTGATCTGTATGAAATACATATGGAAGTTTATTTCTGCCATTGGCCAAAAAAATAAATAAGGTAATTGCTATTTTTTTTTTTTTTTATCTCACAATTTGGACCCTTTTCCCTTGCAGTTCTAAACTGAAATGTTTAAGTCACAACTATGCATTAACATGGTGCAATTATTTGCTCTTCTTCTAAGGAAAAAAAAACAAAACATAATTTCTGATGTGAACTCAGAATTCAGTGAAAAAGTGTCAGATTTGCAAGATATACACTTGGAAATGTGAGAAACAAATGCAATTGAAATTAGTATTATTAGTAGTAGTAGTAGTAGTAGTAGTAGTAGTAGTATTACTCTAAAAACTATAAATGCAGAAAATTAGGTTTTCTCTTCACTTCCAGGAAGTAAGAACAATGGGTAGTGCACTTAAAACTGAGCTAGAAAAGAACTCAGACAAACCCGAAGAGACAGGAGAGGGAGAATGTTCTCTCAACTAATATTTACAGGGTAATTAATGTTCCTCTCCTCTTGCCAAGGTACATCTGGCATAGAATGAAAGACAAAGACACAGTACTGTGGTTTCGCTGGCTGCCACGAGAACCACTGCAACTACAACTCTTGGCTCATTGATCGCGAGGAAGGCCATTACTTTAATTAGATGGTGTGTCCTTGGCTAAAAACTTAAACACATAAAAGCAGTAAAAGTTCTGCAACTCTTACTCTTTCTGGAAATTACCTGAATATGGGTTTTCACACTAGAGTCCATTCTAAAGCTGTGCCGAGTGGGATGAAATTCTATTGCTCTTCAGAAAAAGCGTGTGCCGTCTAGTGATTGATGGTCGGAGGTGGTCTTGTGTTGTTTGCAGTAGAAATAGTGTCTCCTGAGGGGGAAAAATGATCATATAGCTAGCCTTTTCTACTGGGCTATCTGAAATACTGCCTCAACTGGGTTGGGCAGCATTTAAAATTGGCTTATTCGTAATTCATGAGTTGGAATTTGTATTGGCCACGCCCCTCAGGATGTTGCATTATAGTGACAGGAAGAGAAATGTAATTGATTTCAACACTAAGTCACAAAGCAGGTGCATTTAATTTGCTTATACACTGGATATGCAGCAGAGTATAATTAATTATGTCATTAATTCTGTATATAATTAATTTTGATGTGATTTTGATAATTATGTTGAATCTGTCAATCACAAAGTTGCATAGAAAATAAGCATTTCAGGGCTGGATTTATTTGATCAAAAATACAACAAAAACAGTAATACTGCAAAATATTGTGACTATTTAAAATACATACATTTTATATTCCAATACCTATATTTTAAAATGTAGTCCTGTGAAGGCAAAACATGAATTTCCAGTGGCCATTATTCCTCAAAAGAACATCATTTATTTACATTATAAATGTCTTTACTATCATTTTTCTTCAGCTGAATACATTCCTGCTATTTTTTTTATTTTTTTTTAAGATAGATAGATGGTGGCATTTAAAACACTTATATTTACATTTACATTTAGTCATTAGCAGACACTTTTATTCAAAGCGACACAGATGAGGACAATGCAAGCAATCAAAATCAACAAGAGGAATGATTTGCAAGTGCCATAACAAGTCTCTTATTAAGTCTCTCATTAAGTCACTTATTATAAAATAATTATATTATTTAATGTTATAAACGTATCCTTTTCAAATTAACGCAAAATTATCCACAGGTGTCCCGCGATTTCAAGCGCAATTAGTTCCAGAAAATCTGCTGATTACCATCAGTTTAAAATTACAATAAAAAAAATATATAAAAACATGTGCCTCTGCTCCGCATGGGGTTTGCTCATTTGGTAAACATAAGAACAGCCTTTTGTCTCTTAACATGGGGATTCAAACACTGCTTAACAAGGTAATTACCTGGCCCACTTGTAACCCTGTCTGCCTCTTCAAGTATCATTCACTATTAACATACAGCAAATATACACAATGAGTCATGCTTAATTTGACCCCAGCTTCAAAACTCTCTTTGGTACTTATTATTACAGACAACTGTTATAAAGTAAATAAACAGATAGATAAATAAATACATCTCTACATGAAACAAGAGAAAACAGCACTGTTATGATTTTAAATCTGACCCGGAGTAGGCATATTACATATTGTGACAGAAACAAATATGATGCAAAAATGAATATATTGCATTATTGTTTATCAGAATGATTTCAGCTTAGTTCAGTTTTGAGATGATTTACTCATCCGCATCTCAACAAGATTACTAGCAAATAACTAAATAAAATACTTACTGTATTTACTGTAGGAATATATTCCAGCCCAGAATAAATCCATATATACTGTAAAACAGGTAATTGTGATTTTTATCTCACAATTCACAATACAAATACTTATATAGTTGTTTATATAAGATTTTTTTGTTTGTTTGTTTGTTTGTTTCTATTTTATTATTATTATTATTATTTATTCAGTATTGCAATTTATATATTTATTCATTTAATTTGTTTGTTTGTTTTTTCATCTTGCTGTAGCATCTGACACTGAAGCTGTATTCACATCCTGTATCTTATATCTAATCTATAACCATCAATATAATAACCGGCTTTGAATTGGTTCTTACAATATGAGCCACAAATGTAGTGCCCAACTGCCTCTATAGATCCTGTTTGACCAAGCATTCAAGCCCTGCAGTCATGAGATTACGCCTGCATCACCACCAGGGAATTCTGGGAAGGGATTCACTATTCATCCTTGATATTTACCACAAACTGGGGGCTGTGTGTATTGTGTGACACATATAAGTCTGCTCGCACAGATATAGAAGCATCAGAAAGCCATCCGGAGTGCTGGAGAGGACAGAGTACAGAAACTAAAGCCAAGGCATTAGGCTGCCAGGCCCAGAGGAGCCGTCATTTACCAGCATTACTGATCACATCCAGGGCTTCCATTAGCCCATCTGGCAGAAGATCAGCTAGCTGATCCAGCTCAGTGAATTAAGAGGTTGGATCATGAAGGTAGATCCAGTGGTGGATGAGCTTCTTGTGAACACATGCTAAAGGTCAGGCTGAAAGTAAACGATAGGAAACTAAGTGACAGTAAAAGTCTCCTGTTGCATGATTAGTTTGAATACTAAAAGCATGAGGCAAATAACTTTATAAATATCAATTTAGCTTCATTCAAAATTGCATTTTCCACCTCTAAACCTAACCTTCGATAGCAAATTGTATACAAACATACAAATTAGATTTAATATGTGTGAAACAAATTCAAATGAATCAGCGATACTTGGAAGGTTAATTTAGAAATAATATAATGTGTTACTGATTAAAAGTTATGCAATTTAAAACTAAATAAGTAGTGTTACTATTTCAATTATTTTATTAAAGTAATGCAACTATATCTACTGTATATTATATTTTCTAAGTGTCTAATGAATGATTTTCAACTGTTAATCATTTTCAAACTCTTAAATCAGGTGGGGTTAACCTTGCAGTGCTACTCAACACTGATTACGGTTAGACTTTCAAAATCCTTCATCACTTGAACTAAGATTACAATAATTTGATTTTAAACCACAGCCACCACAAAATCAGATTTAAACACCTCTTCAGATCTTTGCATAACTATGTCAGAAAACACCGGCATCTAATAACGCCTTGGGATAAACTCTTAATCTTAAAAAATAAAAGAACATACCTTTCCTTAAATGCCAAGAGGCACCATGCAAGACAAAAACAACTTAATATTACAAATTAGTAACAAATTAATATTATTATCTTGATGTAACCCTCTTAGAAATTTTTAACATTTTCAAAAGTAACTGTAAATGAATTCAACATTTTTCTCAGTTATTAAGAGATTGAATTTATTTATATACAGTTATATTTACACTAGTTACCTTTATTTTGTAATTTAATTATGTAACAGCATTCTTATAGCTAATTACACCCCAACACTATAACTCAATTCCCTGTTCATCAAAACCTAAAAACGATTTGCCATAAGGTTGTGTCGGCAATTCACAAAAAAAAAAAAAAAAAAAGAAAGAAAAAATGTTTGTGTTCCACAGACCAAATGCCATGAAAGATAAGGATGTCTATTTGTAAAGTTAAAAAAATTAAATGTGATTTAAAGCAAAGATGCGTCGAGTACATTTGGAGGCTAAGCCAAAAAGTGAAATCAAATCCTCATCCTTCTGAATTTCAGAGCAGTCTGCTTGTCATCTGGTGCATGGATAACAGGCCCTGTAAGAGACGGGATGAGTCAGCATGGGGAAAAACGGAAGCTGTACTTTGAAGTTTTCATCTTGCCTTTCAGATGGACTAGTTACCCGAACTGACACAGGCTAGTTTGACTCAACTGCACACAGAGACATATTTAGATGAAATTGAATTAAAAAGGAAAACTTTGTGATAATATTTTTACATTAAAATATGACTGTATAGATTTTTCTCCCGCCAAATGTGCTAAATTATTAATTTAGAGAAAATATTAGTGATATTTTTTAAATGAGAAAAAATCATCCCAGGATGCACCTCTCTAAAGACTCTGCAGCAAGAGTTCACTACAAGCTCACAAAATGGCTACAACTCCAAGACATTTTGTTATTTTAATAAAGAGGAGTGTTGCCCATATTTTGAATGACGCCAAAAAAAAAAAAAAAAAAAACTTCATTTTACGGTTTCATTTTCTTCATCTTCTTAAAATGAAATACCTAATCACATGCTATTGTCATACATGAACAGCAATGTGCAAACAGGGTTTATCCTATCTTCTTCTTGGGGGTTGACAATAATGTGACTGCTCTTTTCTGGCAGTCTCTGCAGAGCCCCACAACCGCTGGACCAGAGCTATCAGACTTGCACTCTAATTCCCGGGCTCTGGCCAGTAGTCTGTCAAGCTCTGGCAACCTCAAATTTGCCTGGCAAAGACATTCGAACAAATGTTTCGAGATAAAACTGATCCTTTCACCATGTGACTGAGCACGCTAACAATGCTAACAACAACACCACAGCATCCGTCGAAGAGTAACAGCCTTTAACTCGCCAATACCGTCATACGTAACCCATTATTTATAGACGATCAGTCACTGCAAAAGTTGACGCTCAAACAAACAAATTGTCTCATGCCAGCTAACTAAGAAAAGATTATGACAGCACTTCAAAAGGGTGATTGTTCAGGGTTGCGTCTGGCAGGATGTGTTTTGGTAACGCCAGGCAGGTGTCCCATTGTAGCAGGGTGATAATTGAGACCACGAGGTAATCTGTCATTTGGGCTGCTGGGAACACGGCTGCATGGGTGTCAGTGCACCTCAGAAAACTCAGGAAGATCACGCCTAAACTGAATGAAACCTAAAACTACACACTGGTAGAACATATAGAGATGGCTTCTCATTACTGAATCCTCTCTAATATGTGTGAATTTGATCACATCTCTCGGATTATCAATTCCAGTTATTACACAGTTGATAAATATATATATATATATATATATATATATATATATATATATATATATATATATATATATATATATATATTGCAGCATTAGGTGTTTTTATTTTTATTTATTTATTTTCCTTTGTGGCAGGAAATCCAAACAAATATCCATATTTCAAACATAAACACTTTTCTCTCACTTTAGGTATCTGGTGTACATGGAAGCTGTTCCGGCAGATGACGTAGGCGTGATTTTGTTTACAAGAGCAAAGAAAGCAAAGTTTCCTTACTTTAGCAAAAGAAGACCAGTCTCCTCTTGGCTTATATCGAAATACTCTGACATTTACTCAGAAGAAGCGTCCTTCTCTTTCTTTAACTTTCTTTTTGCAAAACCACTCAATTGACGTCTGTCCATTTTGATTCATTTTCTGTAGCCCTTAAAAAAAATTACACATTTGCGCGTACTTGTTGTGGACCAACTCAACTCTGACAGATTGGGGGCGGAAGGGGGGGACTGATAGTGGTCATGTAATCTTTATTTATTTATAATTTATTATTATTATTGTTGTTGTTAAGTTAGTGTTCATAAATGAGTTATGTATGGTCTTCTAAGATTTTCGAGTTAATAATAAAACAATTTACGAAAAATATTTTTAAAGCTTGTGTCATGTGGTGCCCCCCTAGTTGTTGTGAATGGTTGGTTCCCCTGGGCACTGGCCCAAGTGCACTTATGGATAATCCGCCTCTGCTTCTAATTCATGACCAGCATTTTGTTTCATTCTATCTTCGTGTACGTCACTAATCAAACAACGCGGATGTCTTTCGTCATCCACCGGAACAGCTTCTGCATACTACAGATACTGCAAGTGAGAGAAAACACCTAGTGACTGCAATGATAATGCTTGGAATAGCCAGGACAATTTTTTATATATCTCTGATTGGATTTGTCTAAAACAAGAAAGTGATATAAACCTAGGATGCCTTGAGGGTGAGTTTAACGAAGGCTAATTTTAATTTTTGGGTGAACTTTCCCTTTAGCACAGCTGTTTTATATACATGGTAAACAATGGTAACCATTGCAACCGCTGTGTTTCTGCTTGTCGATTAGCGCCACCTGCTGTCAGAGAGGGAATTTATATTTTCATTCAGCCCTGCTTTTGTTGCTGTCAGCGTTGTAAATTCTAAAAGTTTGTTGTAAAATAATATCAATTTGGATAATAAGATAAGTAGAAAACTATCATTATTTGACACATCGATGAATATTTTTTATATTATAAATGGATTGCATTTACAAACATATATTTATTTTTTTAAGTGTCTTATGCGGCTTTCTTACTTTTAGACCAGTGGAGTCTTATGAGGCTTTCTTACTTTTAGACCAGTGGAGTTGGTTACAAATTTACATTCAAACAACAGTAAAAAATTGTCGTAACACACATCCCTACTAGCAACCACATAGCAATGTGCTTAAACACCCTAGAAACTGCAAAGCACAAAACAAAAAACAAAACAAAAAAAAAACAGAAGGTGTAGCAACTGCATAGTAACGTGTCCAAAATCCCTCAAAACACCCTTGCAACACGCCGCAGCAAACAGTTACGCTAGAGTAGCATCTTGCACAGACAAGCTCTATCACATTTGCAAAAATCAAGCAATATAAAGACTTTCCATGCATCTACCTATTTCTAAAACTCTAACACAATCTATGTAGGGCCTGTTGGAGAGTTATTAAAGTGAATTTAGTGGCATTATATGAAAAAAAAAGAAAAACACTAAGTACCATAATACATTACTAAAGCGGACTGACCTCGATCTCTCTGTTCTGCATCCTCACATATGAAGAAAGAATATCAGCATTTGCACATTCCCTCCAAGATAATTAAAATAGTTCTGGACACATCTGATGACATTTTTAATCAAGCCATTGCTGAACCGCATGATCCCTAGCTGTGTGCTTTGTCAAATCTAGCATTTCTCACATAGCACTCAGTTAATTGTTAACATGATTAGGCATAAATTCAACACAATGAATATTTGAAAGCATGCAAATCACTCCATGGGCCAGATTCTTGAAATTAGGATTAGCATATGACCCCTGGCTGTTCCATAAAGCTTTGTCGATTACCAGTTGTTATTGCTAACGGCTATTCAGTTATATCAGCGGTTATCTGTCCAATACAATTATAGTTGTAATAGGAAAGAATAAATTCAGAGAGGTTGTGCAACCTGGATGCAAATTAATTGTCTAGCTGTCCTCTCAAGAGCTTTTTATAGGCATACTAAACACACACGCCAAAAATAGCCATATTGCTTCATACAAAGCTTGTTCCCAGTCCGTCCGTTTGAGTTATAGCACTCATTTAGATAGGAGCACTGAGGTATGATCTGAAACTGAGAAGGTCTTCAGCCGAGAGCTTTTATCCGACGATGAAACAGCCCAGTCCTGCTGAGCGATTCAGCATCCCAAATGAGAATTGATTATCGGCTCTATCTTAGCAAGAAATCTATTCTTGATATTGGCTGACAGTTCAATATGTCTATGACAGGGAAAGGGAAGGATTTGCTCCATATAATGGAATCCGGCCTGATGTTGAAAGCCAGAGGGAAATCTCAGACACAATGTTTCCTTTTGTTAGTGTCTTTTCTTAATTTTCCTTTCTCCTTTGAATTGGGGAAGTGTTCTGCAGGATTGTAGGCTATCACGATACTCGGAAAAGAGAAAGACATAATGAAGTCAGTGAGACAGTGAATAGGATTGAAAAGGCTGCAGAGCTCTTCTATGAAATGAGAGGCTTTTCCATTTTGGAAAAAGAGTAAACTTGTGACAGACTGACCAAAGTCTTACTGCAACAGATTTGCTCACTAAGGCTGCATTTATTTGATCAAATACACTTAAAATGACAATATTGTGAAATATAATTACAATTTTAAATAATTGTTTTCAGTTTGAATTTATTTTAAAATATAATTTATTCCTTAATTTTCTAATATATAGTATGCTTATTTGGTGCTCAATAAATATTTATTATTGTAGATATTAAAAACAGTTTTGCTGCATACTATTTTTATGATACATTCTATTCTGATGAATGGCAAGCTTAAAAAATAAATAGTGTGTAATGTATTCATCATCACTTTTAATATTTAAATTCATTTTTTTTGAATAAATAATATTAATCAGAAATGCAAGTTTATACCTTGCAAGGTATAAACTTGAAATTGTGAGAACTAAAGTTCAACATTACAATTACATTGACTACAGCTATAAACAATAAAACACAATAAAAAATATGATAATAATAATAAAAACTTGTTTTTTTAATGTAAAGTTTATTTGAAAAATCAACTAATAATAAATATATATATATATATATATATATATATATATATATATATATATATATATATATATATATATATAGTTAATTGTTTTTATTTCTTTTTTTTTTTTTTGTAGAAACAGGCTTTCACCACAGACGTACAGTATACATATAAAATATTTATCATCTGTTTTTTTAAATATTTAAAAAGACACCATCATCATATTTTAATATTAAAGCTGATTCAGAAGTGTTATATCTAAGCTAGCAGAACACTTAATAGCAGATCTTGGTGTTTAGTGCACTTCATCAAATGCTGTGGGCACGAATGGTTGGCTACTCCTTCCATTTAGGTGTGTTTTAACTGCTGGCAGAATACCAGAGCAGCAGACGGCTAATCTTACAGAGAGACACATCCATTACGCTGCTGCGGCTACTTTACATTTGAAATTAACTCCACCAGCGGAGGTCAGTGAGTGTCATTCTACTAAATATTTCATGAGTTTCATAGATCGTAGTTATTCATGACTGTTGGAACACAGCTTCAACATCCCTGCATATCATTACACATGGCATGAGTCCCATGACCGACACCACGGAGATATTTTGATTGATCTATACGCTTGAAGACTTGTGGAATATGAGCAAAGGTGAAATTGTCAAGTAAAGGTGAGTTAATAGATCCGCAGGTAAAATTGTCAGTAGCAATTGAGGTCAAAGTGAAAAGTGCTGCATTTTGGAACATTGTGAGAAAAATAATGAAGGTGATGGAAGTAATTCATCAAAATGTGAATATACACCAGTCAAGTGAGAATAGGATCATTAATGGGGACTAAAATAGATGAATTTAGGGGGGAATGGAAAGCAAGCCAACCATTTCCATAAATTAGCCTAATGTTCTCTTGTATCTCAGCTTGAGAGCTAGTTATAGTAAGAGCTGCAAAGTGAGAGCAGTGTCTTATGGGTACAAAGTCCTTTTTTGTAAGTAAGTCAGTCCATTTGGCAGCCATTTTGGTGAATCCTCTGGGCACCTCGAATCTACATGAAATAAGAGTGAAGTCTCTAAAGCAATTTTTAAAGCTAGCAGTCCAGTAAAATATCAAATGCATATATGCTGCATTTCAGTCCACTGATGCCCTGACACCGATATCATATACTTGATGTGATACAACCAGCTCTGACGCATATTCGTCTCAGATGTAATAAAGAACAAAAGTGCACAATGTGCCGTTTAATATTTCCTCACACTCCATACCTCTTAAATTTTTCAGTCTAAACTTGACTCATCGTTATTCTTTAAAGCTAACCTTGAAACGTGTTTCAATCCCGTTCACATCAGCCTGTGAAGTCAAGCGTCAGCGCGCAGCTCTTACAAATTCCTGCAGATATGGAATTCCACCTGCCAGCGATAATGGAGTAAGTCTGCGCTTCTGTTATGCCCGCAGGTGTGACATTATGCAGGGCGCTTAACAGTGTCAGGGAGCGAGCCCATTAAACACAGTAGTGGGTGGAGACGCATCCCAACAGGGAGGGAGTCTTAGTCCAGTTAGCATATTTCATCTGCCTTAATACCCAAACAAAATGTAAAATAGACAGGGGAGGATGTGTCAGGACTCCATCGAGTATGTCAAGCATTTGAAAATATGCAATGTGTGAGATTAATCTAGAACGTGTGGCTCTTTACAAAATACTTTCATGTTGCTTAGAATCATGACATGATGCTAATACAACCTTGGAGTAATATGCTGATATCATGATCTACTGTATGAAATGATAATCAAACTACGTAAAATTGGTTTCCAAAACCGGACACCAGTAGCGAAAATTAGTCAATATTTCATCATTTATTCTTTATTTTCAGACAATTTTACTCTTTTTGTTGATTAGAACAGTATTTTCATTTATGCTAATCATGTAAAATGTGGAATCGATCAAATATTAACCATACTTTTGAATACATTATTTGAGATCATTTAGTCATAACTTATAACTAATAGTTAAATTTTCACATCATTTTAGTAATGCATGATTTATTTTATTTAGTATTTATTTATAAAATAAATTCACACTTTTCCTCAGGAAGGATGCAATAAAGTGATCAAAGGCGACATCAAATATGTTTCTTATGTTACTCATGTCATAATGTTTTTACATTGATGATAGAAATGTTTCTTGAGCAGCAGATCAGCATATCAGAATGATTTCTGAAGGTCATGTGACACTTTGTAAGCATATAAAAGACTTCTCTCAAAAGCTTAACAAAAGAACTATGGACCAAACTTTGTAACAATACTGCATATTATTTTAAATGTGTGTCAGTCATATAGATATTTATCAACAAAAATCAAATAGTCTTAAAAAAAAACCTGAACAATACCATTTTAATAAAGTGCACATACAAATTTTACATAATTGGTTTCCTATGTTTATATTTTTAACATTTAGATAATCGATGATGATGATGATGATGATGATGATGATGATGATGATAATAATAATAATAATAATAATAATAATAATAATAATAATAATAATAATAATAATAATAATAAATCAGACTTTTTTTACTCTACATTACAATCAGACCTCATCACTACAGATCCACCACAGTACAGAAAAACTCCCAGAAAGTATGCCATGTGTTATGAGATCCAGAACCTTATCGCATGCTGCAGATTTGTTCATCTTTGAAGCAGTAATTAACTTATCAATAAAGATCAAGGAACCAAAATCTCACTGGCCAGAAACAAAACGAGGAACCAGACCTGTGACCTTTTTTATTTATCTACATATTCCTTGTTTTGTTTCTGGCCAGCGAATATATATATATATATATATATATATATATATATATATATATATATATATATATATATATATATATATAAAATAATATATATATATATATATATATATATATATATATATATATATATATATATATATATATATGTATATATATAGTTCAGCATAAAAGAGGATCAGTATCACTATGGTAAAAACATTAACGTGAGCCCCCAATAATGGACGCCTCAAACAATGTTCTGTTAAAGGCAATTTGCACCATCGGCGCTCTTCATAACTAAGGGAAGGATTCCAACGGAATGAAGTAATATCAAATATTCCCTAGTGTGGAGGCATTTAATGGTTGCTATAGAAACTGTTATGAGGAAGTAAATCAAATGCTGTGATGTGCTTATCAGGATTCATTGGGATTCTGGAGGGCGTTTGCACAACCCTACTCTAATAAACCTGAAAAGAGCATGCAGAATGATCATAACCCTGAGCCCATAGACTCAAATTGATTGGTTGTTGTTGGATGTGGTTAGATGTTATGATCTCGTCTTTCTCTCTTGCCCAGTCTTTTACTCTTCACACGCTCTTCCTGGAATTTAGAGCTTTGTCTTTGCAGTAGGGTGAGAAATCTTGGGAAGGAGCATCAGTGTGTATTGTTGGTCAATTAAAAGTTGTTGGAAACTTTGTCCAAAGCACTCCTGCCTCCGCTTGTTACTCACGACTTGAGAAGTGTGCTGGACTCTCGCTACTAATAGGGGTTTCTCAGCCATGCGGACAACTAATGCTTCCATTAAAATAGATTCTAGCCTAGACGGTTACGCTCTGCAGTCAACATTAGAAAATGAAATACTTTTCAGAAGGGCACTAGATGTCTCAGAGAGAATTACTGCACGCTGGCAGCCACGTAACCCTGTCCTGGCTGTGGATTGATGATAGCATCACCTTCTTTACTTATAGACCACCCCTGCTTGTTCCTAAAACTATAAGGGCCTTTTCACACATCAGACCTGAGTGCATTGGAAGTCAGAGTTCAGTCCTTTGGCACGATCTGAAAGCAGTTTTCTGCACCCGTGGGAGCTTGAATATAAGTTGGTCAGTAACTGAAGAACTGCAAACTACTGTAATACGCCATTTAAACTGGAGTACATCTTCTGTATTATTTCAGCTCTATCAGCGGCATTTGTAACAATCACACAAAAATGTATAATAATAACAATAATAATAAATACATTTTTTAAAAATCCTAAAGGAACAGTTAATCTAAAACTGAAAATCTGCTGAAAATGTACTCACCCTCAAGCCCTTGTTTCTTCATGACAACAGATTTGGAGAAATGGATCAGAATGAGAGTCCAAACAGCTGATAAAAACATCGCAATGAGCCATAAATAATCCACACCACTCCAGTCCATCAATTAATGTCTTGTGAAATGAGAAGGTGCATGTTTACAAGAAAAAAAATCCAACATTAGAAAATTTTAACTTTAAAAAAAAACTGTAGACCTCTATCTATATTATTGCTTTCTCTAGTGAAAAAGTAATCTTATCTGAATTAGGAGACAAATATGCATAGATCATGCACCACCAAGAATTGTTTTTTTTGTTTTTTTTTCACTAGAGAAAGCAATGTTATTATGGCCATTAAGTGTGATAAAGTTCAAAATAGGTGTGCAATTGAACCCTTGTTGATGTGTGATTTCCTTTTCCCCTGCCTTCTCTTGTGTTGTTAATGATACCTTAGTAAGTGGTTGTAACTAGTATTCAGGCTGGTAATCATGTTTATGATGCATATGAACCATGATTTGGAGCCAAATAATACAATGTGGAAAATAGGCCCATGGAAGTGAAGGGTAAGGGGATCACTTATGCAATCAAACTCTGCTTAATATTCTAGGAGAAGTTGTGTTTCAGATGATACTTTCTCCAGTAGGCTTATTTAAACTAGCACAACTTAGTCAACCACTTTCATTTGAAATATCATGTAGTTGAGCATCCTCATAAGCTACATTGTTCTGGTAAACAGCAATCTAGCACAAATGCAAAAATGTAGCGTTTAGAGAACTAAATGTGTTTAAATACATACAGCTAATGTCTCTCATATAATTACAGCAAAACGCTGGGACTGAAACAACTTTTTCACCAGCTGTACAGGCCAAGTCGAGACTGCTGAAGGAAACAATGCTAACAATGTGCTCCTTTAGTCTGACAGTGAATGAAACGGCTCAGTTGCACATGTATAATGTCAGCTATATTGATTGACTGCTCGTTCTACCGATGAAAAAAAGAGAAATACTAACACTGTCGGGTTGCAGGTGTCACGAAGACTGAGTAATGTACTACACTTTCTTACCACTCCTGTGTTTACCTTGCTTTATAAAAGCAACAATAAAAGATGAATGTGCCCCAGTGAACTGCAAAAAAACACATTCCCTGGAATAGCAGCACTGAGGAATCAAACACATCAATATGTTTGGCTAAATGACCACTCAGATAACATGTCCTCTGGTAAAATGTATGAATTGGCAAATCATATTTTAAATAGAAAGATATGACAATAATACAAAAGCTTGCATTACCAGGTAAAATATGAAAAACTTATTTTCTATTTCGTATGTATTTGTGTGTGTGTGTGTGTGTGTGTGTGTGTTACTATATTAGGGGTGTAATGGCATCCAAAATGCAATTTGATATCCAATGTGAAAATATGCTACTGAACCACTGCTTTATAACATAGCATACAAATGAAATAATTATTAAATCTCAGTTCAGAAGCACTAAATCCACAACACAGAAGGTTTCAGCTCATTCAGTGTGATTCAGAAATGTGAAGTCTTGCAGTAAACACACACACACGCACACACACAGAGCAAAGCTCCCCACCAGTCATAAGCTGCAACGAGGCCTCTTCAGATGCTGCTTCGCTAATCTGCTGAACAAGATTTTCCATACTGGTTTACCAAACACGTTTTGGATTAAAGCCATTCTATTACAGAGCGAAGCTCCAATATATAGCAGAGGGGGAGAAAAAAGAAATAACACGACTTGAGCCATGTTTTCTCAATAGCCCTTAAAGAGTATTTGCTTCTTGCTAGGGGATCATATGTGGCGGGGAATAAAGAAGCCTTCCTAAAATGGGACTTTGTGAGATTACGGTGGATGTGAGTGAAAAGCGAGCATCACTGGAGTTACAGTTTCTGCTCAAATGAGCTTAGCAGCGGTTTTAGCAAGAGTGTCAATCAAAGAAGCGTGGCAGACCGCCAGATGAGTTACTAATTGGAGGTCAAGTGGTCAAGTACTGACACTGAAAAGCAGTTAAAAATATAGTCTACTTTAAAGTCCTGATAGCAATCGTACACCTCTCAAACAGCAACAGCTTTAAAGGGAAGTCGTGGCCTAATGGTTAGAGGGTAGGACTCCCAATCGAAGGGTTGTGAGTTCTAGTCTCGGGCCGGACGGAATTGTGGGTGGGGATAGTGCATGTACAGCTCTCTCCCCACCTTCAATACCACGACTTAGGTGCCCTTGAGCAAGGCATCGAACCCCCAACTGCTCCCCGGGCGCCGCAGCATAAATGGCTGCCCACTGCTCCGGGTGTGTGCTCACAGTGTGTGTGTGTGTTCACTGCTCTGTGTGTGTGCACTTCGGATGGGTTAAATGCAGAGCACAAATTCTGAGTATGGGTCACCATACTTGGCTGAATGTCACTTCACTACTATTCACTTCACTACTAAAGGTTGACTTTAAGGAAATATGCATTGCCTACGGGACTTTAATGACAAGTACTGCATTTTTTTTTTATTAAGATCAGCTTACAATACGCTCCTGGAAACAACAATTAGCGATTATGGTACTTGTTTTGAATGACACATTTCATTATGCATCAATGACAGTGCTCTGGGCTCGCTACAGTAACTCATTGTACAAAAGTCAGTGCCACTGTGCTCCCATGGAGAAGCATAATTGGTCTCAAAGCAGACAAACTGTGAACATGAGCCCCATGTTCATTAATAGAGACATCTTTGAGGGCCAAGATTCATCTTTGTGGGTTGAGCTCTGACGATGTTACCAAAGGGAGCTGAAAGCCCCTTTATGGCCGCATGAAAGTGAAACCATTTGTTGTCCATTTCTTCCCCACTGAAAAAGAAAAAAAACAGAATAGCTGGTTTGGAATTGCTGGTGTGTTGGCAAGACAACAAATATTCTTAAAACTCATCTTTGATAATTAAAATGAAACACTGAAATGTTTGTCCCAGTAAAAAATAAAAAAAATAAATAGTTTATTCATGACTTGGAATAGCTTAAACATAGCTCTGCACCATTATCTCATTACTGAATATGCTCCACTCAATCGCACCAGCTTGAACCTGTTCCACTTTCACTCAGTTAACTGAAGTAGTTATTGCTATACAATGGCAAGTGACAATATTGGATTAATTCAGCTGCATATATTTTAACCAGAAACTGATTCAGAAGAGAAAAAGTGAATTATACGACTTTGCCTTCAAGTTCATACATCCGAATGGAAGTGCATATTTTGTATCATTCTCTACAACACTGGACATGTAACATTAACTGTTATTCAAGCCTTTAGCTTGACTACATTATGTTAAGGAACACAAAATAAAGAAAATAGGTGATGAATCGGGTCTTATGAAATGAAACTATTGGTCTCCTGCATTAAATCTGATCTCATCTTGACTTTGTATTTTATCTTTGAGATATATATATATATATATATATATATATATATATATATATATATATATATATATATATATATATATATATATATATATATTTTTTTTTTTTTTTTTTTTTTTTTTTTTTTTTTTTTTTTTTGGTATTATTCTCAAAGGTGAATCTCAAAGATTTAAAAATCAACAAGGACCAAAGTTTCTGATAAAAATCTTTACCGTTGCACTGACAAAAAATAAAATAAAAAATAAAAATAACACAAATATTCACCTACATCTCAAATGGCCTGAGGGTGAACAAATTAACAACAAATTTAAATTTTGAAGTGAACTGTTTTATTTTATCTGAATTTGCCTTAAAGCACATTGAAAACTAGCAGGCAGACATTCAAACAATGTTAAAAACTTGATTTTCACCACAGGGGGTCTTTAAAAGTTTCTTACCAGGAAACACTGAATGCATCCAGACTTTGTCCCCACCTACCCTTCATATTTCTTACATTATTGATCACCTTCAATTTTCCATCCTGCCACTTCTCCTCAGTCTCAACAATGCATTTGCACCAAAGAATCAAGACCACGGCTCCTCACCTTTGATAAGGACATCGATGTTAGTCATTACAAAAATATGACTCTGGCCTAGAAGTTTGTCCTCCCTAGAGGGTCTCCTGCATCAAATCTGAACTCATCTTGACTTTCTATTTTCTCTTTGAGGAAGCTAAAGTTCACTCAACAGGCGCTAATGTCTTCAGATGTCTCTCAGCCCCTCGGGCCACCAGACTCTTCCTGGACCACCCAATCCTCAGAGGAACCCAACATGTCTCCAACTTCTTTACTTTTCACCAAGCATGCAAAGCACCTGAGAGGAAATTTGTTTTGGATGAGGAAGCAAAGGATTGAGTGCCAAGGATTTTCTCGACTTGTCACACTCTAAAATGTTGTAGATCTGGGATTGCTATGATAAAAATCACTATTTAAAAGAGCACGAAGTTGGCATGTGTAGGATTTATTTCGTATTTTAGCCTCAAATATCAATTTTATTTTTTAATTTTTTTTATCATATTACTCTCTGATGTGTATGATCGCATTGGTAGATAATTTCACACTGGCTCCTGATGTTCATGATCCTATTAGATTAGATCGTCTTGATTAAATGTGCAATACGAGATCTTGGAAAATGCTAATATTACCCTGATAGCACTGAAAGCGAACATCCCACCCAAACTGCAATCGCCATCCAAAGCCACGCCCCCTGAACGCATTTATGCTCACAGACCAGAATACCAGAGACACCATTACTACAATAGGCTACATCAGTGTTTCCCAATTCCAGACAATGTTCCGAAGTGAAGTAAACCCCTGCTCAGGGAGTAGAGAGCAATGGACACGGTGTAGGGATCGTATCATTTAGAACACTGTTCATTCACGTAGCTTGAGATGGTCATCTCAATCGGGTGTGTTAACTAAGCGAGATATGCAAAATATGTGCACGAGCACTGGAATTGGGAGCCACTGGGCTACATCATCTGTCATTACCAAGCGAAAAAATATATTTAAAGTACTACAATACCAGGAAGGAAGAACAGCATGTTGATGTTTGTCTGCCATAGCTCTGTCTGCACAGCGTGCATGAATGCGCTGATGGCGTGTTGGAAGATACAGTAAAGTGTAACAACAAATTTTAAGGCATTTTACGTAAGTAGTCTCATATTAGTGTCACTGAACCTCTAAATAACAATTAGAAGTTTTTTTCTTCCACAACCATGAGCTCCATATTCATGATGTAACAAATATTCTCAATAAATATTCAATAAACTTCCATTTCATGAAAAAAGAAAGAAAGAAAGAAAGAAAGAAAGAAAGAAAGAAAGATAGGAATCAAGTTTTACAGAATATTTCTATTATGTAACAATACTATTATGTAAATAGCATTATTGCACTATTGTACCTTGTTGTTAATTATGCAAAAAAATAAGACAAAATGAAATTATTAAAAAGGCCTGTTAGTTTCAACTCATGATAAAGTCAATTTAGAATCCATTTAGTGCATTTAGGGAAATGATGTGAAGCATTAACAGTTCAATCTTCGCATAAGTTTCAATAAAACATATAATTTAGCAGGTCTCTTATGTAACAACCTTTTTATTCCATCTGCATAGCCGATAATGTGTCTTGAGAGGTAATATAGGGTCACTGTATGAATATGAATTAGTGAATATGGAAATAGAAATATGCCTGAACAGACGGTGGTGATTAAAAGGGTTTTCAGTCAAGTCATGAGGCCCAAGTGTTATGACATATAGTATATTACTGATAACGAGGAACAGATTATTTACTGTAATCAGTTCTGGTGCTATCGCAGAGATATTTAACAGAAGAAAAAAAAAAAAGAAAAGAGAGAGAGAGGGAGGAAATACACACACACAGGGAAAAATATATATAATCATTTAGGGAGGACTTCATGGAGAGGGAAATTGAGATTGAAGTTGAAGTGGTTAAGTTAAAATATTGGCAAACATGTGAGACAGAAAATCAGCATTAGATCTGTCATTATGAGGGGACTTTTATTATGTGCTTTATATGCCAGTTAATTTGGTCTTACAGTTTGATTCAGTGAGTGGTTGAGAGTTCTTATTTATAATTCAGAACAGCATGCTAACTGTTTACTTCTTTGTGTACACTATGTTTCTGTATTTCAGAAATAGTAAGAGTATTATGCCGTTCCAAACACAGTTATAGAATCTAACCATGCTGTATTATTTTTTGGTCATGAAATAGCCATTAATTCACTTAAATGATTTGTTCAAACATACTAAACCATTCAAGAATAAAACAAATAAATTATTAACTCAAGCGACTGTTTTAATAAATTAATAATTCACTAACTGATCAGATCAAAATACTTTCGAACAAAGCAAGTGACTCCTTTTATAACTGTATAATTAATCCAATTACTCAACTGATTTGTTCAAATACATTGATTCATTCAAAAACAAAATAATTGTCTTTAATCTGATTCTTTGAAGCATTCACTCAATAAATAATTCTAAAACTTTCCAAAACATTGGTCCATCACAATGGTGAGCTTTGGATTTGTTTGGAACTTTTTTCCGTAGTTTTTTTTTTTTTTTTTTTTTTTTTTTTTTATTAACTTTTGGCTTTTTAAAAGCTACATCACACTCAAAAAGTATCGCTGGAACAACATCTTTTGCTTGTGACATAGAAGTGTGAGCAATATTATCCAAAAGCAATTCCTTCTGAATGGGGAACAAAAATTGTTGATTGCTGCTCCACTTTCAGTTTTGCTGCCCATAATAACTGCAATAAGTTGCTGAAGATATATCTTTGTACCAGCTTTTTTTAAGTGTTTTTACTAAAAATTGCAATTATATTTAGATATTTATCTATTTATTTATTTTGTAAAGAATTGTAACTTGTTTTGCTGGTGATTGCTAGTGATAGTGATTGTGAAAAACACACAATTTATATATTTGTTAACAAATGCAGGCATTAATCCGAGATGCTCAGACTGGTACCCTAAACTCATCTGTTGTCTTGGTTTGCAGACTGAAACCAAGATTATTGCTCTCCTTCTTATTTCTGTCTATCCATACAAACATGTCTGCATCCATGTTTTCCAGTGATGCATCATCTTGGATGGATTCATTCACCCTTGGTGACCAAACAGAATCTGTGTAAGTCAGTGATTAACCCTCCACATGGTTTATTTAACCAAGCCAAAGCACATGATGGAAGCATCAAGGCCTTAAAGGCATAGTTGACTCAAAAATGTCGTTCTGTTGTGAAAAAAGAAAGAGTGATTTTGGTGAATATGATGCGGGCTATTGCACAAAGGTGGTACAACTATTTAATGCATGTTCTCTCCTGTTTTTGCAAATCACAATAACATCCATTATTGTAAGTGGTGTCGATAGGGAAGCCTTTGGCTTGCCCCCATATATTGTAGCCCAGCAGCGGGGCATGTCTGATTACACAATATTTCCAGTGTGGTGATTGCCACTGTCCTTCAGGCTTGAGTCAATGTGATAATGGCTATTGGAAGATAGAGTTTATAATGAACTGTTGACAGCTGTAATGGCGATGGTTCATCCTGTTGATTATCTGTTAATGCAGGATGGTCAGCCGAATGTCGCTGTTTGAGATATTCTTCAAAGTATGTTTGTGTGTAAGAGAGGGAAATCATAAAACTAGTGAGGCAGTCAGACTGGTAATTAATTACTTTAATACCAGACAAGCAAGGCTGGCGGTATGACAGTATACACCGTCCATAGTAGAAATTTGTCAGTCATTACGCTATGCTTTTTGTACATTTGCTTAGCTATCAATAGGGAGGATTGCTTTGATGTACAGTATTTATATGTTTCAGTGATGGATAGACATTAAGCAGACTTGTTAAGGGGTGTTTTCTAGTATGGATGCCGGAAAGTTTTGTTTAAAATATGTGTAATGCATGTTAAGAAACTGTTTCTGTTTTTGAGGGAGTCATAATTCACTTAGATGATTTATTCAAAACACTGAATCATTCAAGTTAAAAATAGTGACACTTCTTGTAAGTGCATCATTAAGTCATTCACTCAACCAATTCTTTCAAACATAACAAAAAGTTGTTCATTAAATCATTCATCATTAATTCTAGTTGTTTGAAGTTATGTAGCAACATGTTTTAATATAGTTCAATTGATGTGAGTTAGAAATATAATAGTGTGTATATTGACTTTGGAAAGTGGCTTCTCCAAAAAGTCAAGACTAATATAGTACTGTATAATATTATTATTAGGTTTTAAATATTTTATTTCTGGTTCAAATCAGTAACAAATTGAAATACAAAAAAAAATAAAATTATCTTAAAAAAATATTTAATTTAATTTAATTATGTTATATGTGTAACATAAAAGGTAATATGCTATATTATACCATTGCATATTGTGATGATGTTTTGGTTATGTTATGAATTAATGTTTCTTGTTTTAGGAGGACATTAGTTATTATGAACTATTAAAAATAGTCTTTGGGCCATGGAATCATTATGCTGTGTTCATCTTTTAGTAGTTTGCATTTATTCTGCATCATGACATACACAATTACAGATGGTTCCTAATCTCAAATATTTTCTGGAATGATGTTTAATGTCCTGGCATGTGGCGCCTAGAGAAAACAAAAATGTGAAATCAGGTCATATTTCAATTATGACATTAATTTCCTCTCTCAAGGAACTTGAAAGCCTAAGATGAATATTTTATTAATAACCTACTTTTGTGATAACTCCTCCTTCATGTGTGTGAGAAAAAGAGAACATTTTTAAATCAACATTTATTAAGTCTCTCAGATGTTTGTATTACATTGTGAATAGTCACAATAATAATCTTAAACCATTAGCATCTTAATGTGTTTTTAATTGCATTGATTTTAATTTGCATTACAAATTCAAAGGTAAGGTTATGTTGTATATATTTTATTAATGTTTTGTTCGTCACCAATTTATCAAATGGCTTCAGAAGAGGTATACAGTGAATGAGTCATATTAAAGCATGTGATAAAGCTCAATGTTTTTGTCCATTATGGTAGTCATATCACTTCAAAAGAGATCGCAGAGGGAGAGAACAGGAAATGAACCAGATTTGAACTCTCCTTACTCACATGAAGGCTATGATACAACAGGTCACAGCACTTGAGTGAACTACTAGGCCTTGGCAAAATGATGCAGCCCTGTGTGCTAGTTTCATTTCCTACAGTAGCTCACCAAAAAGTTCTTCACCCACATCGATGCAGGATCAAATTGCATGATCAGTGAAGCATGACAGCTATTCCCATATTCCCAAACTAAGCCTCTAGTCATATTGGATAGTTTTTGTTTTCCTAAAATTACTCATGAAATGCCTTGGCAACATTAATCCTGATATAAGCAAGTAGACTTGGGTATAAAAACAGTTTTCATTTTGTAACTGTTAGTAAACGTCACAAACAACAAGAACTAATACTTAATCAAACATGAACATTTAAAAGCAAAAATAAATAAATAAATAAATAATATAAAATAGTGCTTTTTATTTACTATTTAGAAAATGAAAAACAAAAATTAATAATGAAATGAAAGATTATAGGATTTCTTGTTAACCTATCAACCAACTGATCAATCTGTCAATTAATGCAAAAATGTGCACTGTTGAAAAATGCAGATTGAGATGTATTATGAAATTCATGTTGACTTTAATGTAGTGTAGTTTCTCTTCTAGCCATAATGGGATCCTGCAACAGTTTCAACTTAGCTTTTTAGACCTGGTTGACGTCTGAGGGCATGAGAAGCCCTTCTCTAATTGGGTGTCAAGGGATTTCTGGTATTGTTACAGTGGCAGTAAACCCATCTTCTTAATTGGTTTGTTTGAGTGATCACTGAACAGTGCAGAATCTTATCTAATCACGCTTTCAAGTATCAACCCATAGTGAGGTCTGGAAATTGATGTTAAAAAAAAAAAAAAAAAATCTATTTGGCAAAATGTGCATGGAATGTTTTTATGTTAAATGTACTTTTGTTTTAATACAATATATTCATACTGTACGTAACTTTGCTATATGCTCTGACAGGAACTTGAATGTGAGAAGTACTTTTTTAGTTTCTTTCCAAACTTTTAGAAAAATTGTTCCCCAACTCAAATCCTTTTTTAATGGCTAACATACAATACTAAAGTGTATAGATTATCTTGACAAGTGTCAGTTGTCAGTCATTGATTCTGAGGTTACAGATGAACACAACCAAGTTTGCTGGGGAAGTTTAGTATTGCACAGACATTCATAGTTAATGTACTGGAGTTGTGTTTTACCCACAAAGTTTTAATCCAGATTAAAATTTTCTGTCTGGTAGAGTAGATATTCAAGCACCATAAAGCATTTTAATATCTTCTCTAGTGGCTTTGCATAATAGTGTTAACAAGCAATTTGTAAGTAATTTTGGGCTCTACCTAATTGGTTTGCTTTGGAAACTCTTACATTTTTAATCAGAATTCAAAGCTCCGCAGTGAATTTATTGATTCCCCAAATCTTGCAGTTTTCTTCCTCTGTGAAATGTTCTGCTTTCTGAATATGTTTTGAGATTTTACTTGTCAGTTTTCAAGTAAACAACGTTTTCCGTCCAAGATGTGCTAATTGAAGAGATGCTTTAGATTGGAAGGGAACACTTTAGAAAAGATTGGGATTTGAAATGTTACCTTTTATGTTACAAGACACTCCGGAAAAATCACCAATCTGCTATTGGATAGCTGAACTTTTGACTATTAGCCTAAATGTGAGCTAATTTTAACCAAGAAGCACCTATTTTGTTTGGGGTTGTCTGACAGGTTAATGACCAAACTTACAGTAAAGGTCATGATTTGAGCTATCAAATTATCCTTGTACTTTAAAAAAGTTAAGTTATAGAACTCAAAGGTATCTAGGTAGTCTAATATCCGCGTATATTTTAGACAAGATGCTAAAATGACTCATTTAGGCATGTGTCACATTATGACATCATAGTGCAGTGAAAGCCCACCTCTGCAGAATCAGATCAACGCCTGCGTTATATTAATGCCTCTTTAGAGTTCATGACATTCCTTCTGATCCTAACATCAGAAAAGTTAATTAACTAGATTTTTAGATAAAGAACATGGTCATTTGTTCTCTTTTGATTTTACAGTGGATTCGTTTTTAAACAAGACACAGTTGGACACAGGATTTTTAGAGATTAAAGGCGTCAGGAACTGTCTTTTTTTGCAAATTTTGTATTGTGAGGTCCTCTTAGACTGCCTTCAATATAAGCTGATTTTAGACTAACAACAAAGTTTTGAGTTCTATAACTTAGGTAATGTTTTTACATTTGCATTACATTTACATTTATTCATTTAGCAGACGCTTTTATCCAAAGCGACTTACAGATGAAGACAGTGGAAGCAATCAAAAACAACAAAAAGAGCAATGATATATAAGTGCTATAACAAGTCTCAGTTAGGTTAACACAGTACACGTAGCATGGGATTTTAAGTAATATAATAAATAAAAACAAAACAGATAGAATAAAAAATAAAAGAATAGAGCAAGCTAGTTAGAGGTCTTTACACATACACACACACATGCATATACAATTGCATAATAAATGAAAAGAAAATAGAATACAAAAAGATTAGAAAGGTAATTAGATTTTTTAAAGAATAGAATTAGAATAGTGAGTGTTAAAGTTAGAGGGTCAAATAAAGATGGAAGAGATGTGTTTTAAGCCAATTCTTGAAGATGGCTGGACTCAGCTGCTCGGATTGAGTTGGGGATATTGGGGATATATTTTATAGTATGATGACCACTTATATGTCAAAAGATCAATGGAATTTTTATTTCTCGGTTCATGACCCCTTTAAAACTCAAAGACAATGCTTTGTTGACTATATATTGGACACCGACAGTATAATGTCACAACACTCAAGTGTGAGTAATTGTGTTTTTATCATGCTTGATTTGTCCGTTACAGATTGATACCAAGCATTTATACATTTTAAACCTAAATCATAGTAGTGTTCATGTATATTGTTTATATGAAACCGCTTAATCTATTCTTTGTCGCTGACAAAATAAATAGTTCCCATTGGCGTTTTTGGTTAAACACTATAATGTAATAGGCTAACTGCCTCACAAATACATAAAGAATAAATATAAATACAAATAATGAATTACCACACTTTCACAGGCTGTACTATCTTCGGCATTTGAAGTGCAGGTTCATTGTCTTCTGATTTAGGATTAGATTCAAAAATACTGTAGGTGCTATTTCTGAATGTTTTCAAAACAATTCCAGATGCATAATGATGGGGTGTTGAAATGCAAAGCTGTTAGCCAATCAAAGCAGAGGGTGTTTGCTTCTGAGTCTAGAATGAGCCACGCCTATCCCAATGGAGCGCTCATATGAGAGTGGTCAAAAACAGGGCTGAAAATAGTATAGTCATTTTTATAGTCATCAGTTATTTATTTATTTATTTATTTATTTTATGTAAAAAGCTTAATGTTATAGGTGGACCTTAAGAGAACAGTATAAAATTTGGAAAAAAAAAAAAGGTCAATTTATGACCCTTTAATAAACTCTGCTATTTTGTGTGAAATATGCCTCAGATGGTTAGTGAAAGCTCAAACGATTGGACTGCACTGTAAAACGTTTTATGTAGTTAAAAAAAAAAAAAAAAGATTAATGGAGTACATTTTTAGAATAAAATCATTTTCTACCTCAAAATTTCACATTAATTTATATAATATTTCATGTGTTGCTTGCTGTTTTGATATTTACCAGTAATTTCTGATTTAAAAGTGTTTAAAACCTG
Organism: Carassius gibelio; assembly: GCF_023724105.1. Classification (NCBI taxonomy): domain Eukaryota; kingdom Metazoa; phylum Chordata; class Actinopteri; order Cypriniformes; family Cyprinidae; genus Carassius; species Carassius gibelio. The sequence goes on from NC_068396.1 coordinate 5,388,157, forward strand.
AGGGAAAGCACCAGAGCAATGTGTTCATGCTGTCACGCAGTCTGATATAGCACAAATTGTAATTAAAGATGTTATTTTTAATAGCTAAATGTTAATTAGTTTATTGTTTGTCATTTTTTCACCAGTGACCTCTTTCATCCCGCAGTGATTGAATTTGTACAATTCGGCAGATATCGCCTGTGGGTGATTGCTTCTGAAATTAAATTTCAAAATAACCTTGACATCTGAAAAAGAGATGTAGCTGCTAAGGTGACACGCATGTTCGCGTTTTAATGTGGTGCATGTGATGTTTTGTGCAAGATTTGATTTTCGGAGGGTGCACCTTTTTCCACATGTGGTTTTTATGTTCAGCAGTAACTAGTGATCAGGTTTGGGGATCAGGGTTGTTATCATTAAGTAAAACTGAAACTATTTAAAAAAATACACATAAAAAAAAAATAGAATAAATGTTAACTTTTATTATTATTACTTTTATTGTTTTTGCTATTATTTTCAATAGTAACTAGTGATAAGGGTTGTTATATCAACTATAATCAAAACTGTTAAAAACATTATTTAAAATAGAATAAATGTTAACTTATAATAATACTCATATCATTATTATTATTGTTGTTGTTGTTGCTGTTGCTGCTGCTGTTGTCATTATTATTATTGTATACAATTATTATATATAATTGTATAGTTTGTATTAATGTATATATATATATATATATATATATATATATATATATATATATATATATATATATATATATATATATTAATTAAATTAAAATAATAAAATATATTCTATTTAAGTATATTATAATATTTTATAAATTTATTATATTCAAATTTTATTCTATTCTAATATATTCTATATTTTGTATTAGCAATAGATGTCAAGGCATCATTTGTCTTATTTATTTATCTTAAAATACTAAAATAACTAAAACTGAAATAAAAATTAATAAACATATTAAAATATGCCAAAAAATACAAAACAGTTACTAAACCTTGACCTGAAATGAAAATCTAAAACAGAATATTTCAAAATAACTTTCAAAAAAAAAAAAAAAAAACCTATAGAATTATATAATTGTTACTAAAATAGTACTAAAATAGCACAGCCTTTTTTTTCTTTTTTAACCTGCCATTAAAGTCGCTCCTCATGAAGAAACACTGCAGGGTTTTTCTGGCCTGTCTTTCCTCCACAATTAGGGTCCATTTAGGCAGATTTGTGTGATACTATTAATAGCCCTCCAAATGTTACTTTCTAGCCCTTTTGCTATTTTGAATATTTCATAAGCAGCCAGTATGTTGCAATAATAGCCCTGTCAAACATCGTCAAGACGGTAAGCTGGCATGCAAATCTCTGGGATGTAAACTGAGGAGACAGATTTGATGAAGCCCACAATAGCATGCAAATACAACACAAGAACAACAGCACCCTCGAGAGACCCTGCCGCTGACTCACGGCTGATTTGATTAGATTAGATACGCACACGATAAGAGACCTGAACTCTGTATATTTGCAACGTGAGAATGTCCGAGCATTTACACCATTGAGGTTCATATCATTCAGGCGCTGCGTTTGTTGAGCCATAAAAAGACCATTGGCAGAATTAGTCCATGCCCTTATGGATTCGCCTCCCTGCTAAGTCGGCTTAACAAAATACATTTAAAAATCCAATCTACAGCTTCCAGAACCACAGTTTTCGATCCAAATGCATTGATGTTTTAATGCAATCACATTTGCCTTTTGAACACACTCCGGGAGATTAATGTACATGTCATAAAGAAACAGAGCAGCATTATAATGTAAAACAATGTACATTTTTTGAATGAAGTGGAATGGATGTTAAACTTATTGTAGCAACAGAAGTTGGACTTTTTTTATTGCACAACCTGCTATAACACTGCAATTCATCATATTTGCTGAATGAAATCAAGCAATTGTATTATTAATTCTGGGCTGCTGATTCAACAAATGCCTGTTTTGCTCTGGCATGACACACGTTTTTGGAAAATAAGATGTGTTTGAAAACTATTTTTAAGGTGATAAAGTTTTGTATTAACCCTTATCCACCAGAAAAACTGCCACAGAGACACGATTCCTGATCCAGATTACAGCTACATGCATTCGTTGAATTTTCAGCCCATTTTCACATGCATGACTGAATCAAGACATATTTTATGCCTAATCCTCAACTGTCACATTTTTACACAGTTGAAAATAAAATAAAATAACATTTTAAAATGAAAAAAAAATAATAATAATTTGCAACTTTTTAATCTTAAACTTTAGACATTTATTTATTTTTTTAAGATCTGAGAAAAAAGACAGATTTATTATATGTAAAATTATTTAGTTTTGACATCTCACAATCCTGTTCCTTGCAGTTGTGAATTTAGGTCTCACAATTTAGACTTTTCTTCTCAGAATTACCAGTTTACATTTCACAATTGCACAGTTATGTTACTAAATCATAATTCTACATATATGTTTTACAATTTTGAGTTACCTCACAATTTAGATATTAGTCCTTCATCTCAAAATGTAGGGGGAAAAAAGAGCAAAATTGTGAGATATAAACTAAAAATGTAGATATCTAAAAATAATTGAAGGAATCAGTTGTAATTGCAAGATAAAAAGTTGTTGTTTTTATTTATTTATTTACTAACGTATTTTCATATTTTAATGACAACCCACCCCCCGACCCCCCCCCCCCCCACACACACACACACACACACACCCACACACACACGCAATCACACAAAATAAGTGTAAAGTGTTTGTTTGCTTGTTTGTTTTCAAATTATATATGTGCTAGAAAGTTTTTTTTTTTTTTTTTTTTTTTTTTTGCATCTTGTTTCATAATACGTATGACTCGGAGCATGTTTAACCTCAGAAATGACCATAAAGACTACACAGAGACTACAACAAACAATTATCTTTTCATGCATCAGCCTTCTGTGAGAGTGAAACATGAAACAAGCCATGAGCAATATCTTCCTGCTGCATTTACAGAAGCTGACCCAGAAAACTCAACCTGAACTGCAGAAATCATGGCAACAATTAGGGGGGTTTTAATACAGATACAGTTATATATATATATTGCTGTATCAAAGCACATTAAATGCAAAGTTGACCGGAAGGAAGAAATTTGGTAGGACGAGCAACAGGGATGACCGCAAGCTTGACAATACTGTCAAGCAAATCCGATTGGATTTGGAACACTTGGAAGATCTTCGCAAGGAGTAGACTGAAGCTGGAGTCAGAGCATCAAGAGTCACCACACTCAGACGTCTTCAGGAAAAGGGCTACCAATGCACGTCTGAAACAGAAACAACATCAGAAGCATCTTACCTGGGCTTAGGAGAAAAATAACTGCACCAAAATCCCCCTTTCGGATAAAAGTTCATTTTGCATTTCATTTGGAAGTCAAGGTCTGGAGTCTGGAAGAAGACTGGAGATCCACAGAATCCGAGCTGCTTGAAGTGTGAAGTTTCTGAAGTCAGTGATGATGTGGGTGCCGTGACGTCTGCTGGTGTTGGTTCAGTGTGTTTCATCAATTCCAGAGTCAATGCAACCATCTACCAGGAGATTTTGGAGCACTTTATGCTTCCATCTGCTGACAAGCTTTATGGAGATTCTGATTTTCTTTTCCAGCTGGACTTTAGCTCCTGCCAACAGTGCCAAAACCACTTCCAAGTGGTTTGCTGACCATCATATTACTGTGGCTGATTGGCCAGCCAAAATGCCTGACCTGAACCCCAAATGGAATATATGGGACATTTTCAAGAGAAAGATGATAAACTGTCGATCCAAAAATCCAGATGAGCTGAAGACTCAATAGTGCCTCAGCAGTGCCACAGGCTGATCTCACTGACGCTGGAATGTGTGCTAAAGTATTGAGTGCATAAATGAACATACTTTATAATATTCTAATATTTGAAGGTACTAATCATCAAAATCAGAACAAGCAAAAAAAAAAAAAAAAAAAAAACTTGAGAAATATTTTCTTTTATATGTAATGGTGTAGTATTATTTATATACTATTATAGTATTTATTTATGTTTTGAATGAGCTTTCATTTCTATATTTAAATTTTAGGTTTTAATTATTTGTTATATAGGTTTTGTCATATTCTATTTAGCTTTAATTTGAGAGGCATGCGGATAAAATATATATCTGTATTCGTTTTTCACTAATGGTATTTAAGTGTTATTTATTTATGCAATATTACATTTTTATTAATATTTTATTTAACTATTTCCAAACACTTTTTTTTTTTTTTTTTTTTTTTTACAATTGTTACGTTTGGCCTTTTTAAAAAATTTTGTTTCTATACAACTTTAATTTTATATCTGTTTTAGTAATTTAGTACATGAGCTTAATTCCAGTTTTCTAGGGTTCTGTGTACTTTTTCATTCATTCATTATTCTATTCCGGAATGAAAGATGAAATTTAAAAAGGGTGCAGCTTGGTTTTTTTGTTTAAAAGAAAAAAGCAGAAATGGCTGTATTTTGTTTTCCAAATGTATTGTTGTCATCAAATAATCATATTAGAAAATTGGACGAAAAAGGTCAGTGTACAACGCAGATTTTATTTGTATGTTTTAATCTAATATTTATATTTTAATTGATTTTATTGCAGCTTAATTTCAGTTATTAAAACAATTATTGATAGTTTTATTTTTAATAAACTATACAAAATGTTAGAAAATAACATGTAAAATATTCTAAAAATTATAATTTAAATTGTTATATGAAAATATATAGTAAAATATTCAAATATAAGTTTTATATACTCTGAAACCGTGTTATTATGTGAAAAGAGATGCTTGATGATTTTCTATAATGTCTCCTTTTGTCTTCCACAGAAACAACAACAACAGGAGGTGGAGTTAATAAATCAGAAATGTATTTATTTAATATGAAGGGTGTTGAAGTGTATGAGGCAGATTCTAATGCACTCCCTTTGTTGCTTCAAGATCACAATGTTCCCGTTCCCCCTTCTTTGATTCTTCGATTCAATTTCCAGCAAATCCATGAAAGTTTCTCCATCTATTTATAATATCAGCTGAATCTTTCATCTCTCGCCCACTTCATTTGACAGCGTTGCATCCATATCCTTAAATCCACATTTCAAACCAAAGCAAAATTTTGCCTGAGAAACAAAAGGGGAAAGTTTTCAAGATCATTTGCAATTTTCCCCAGGAACGGGCCATCGGGGCGGCGTTCTCACTTACTTTACTGTAGTCTCTCAAGGTTAACTCCTGTTATTCGTCTATGCCTCCCTTGCCACTGATTGAAGATGCGATGCAGCCAGGGAAACCAGCTTGCTGTTGCCTAGCAACTGGACCAGAAGCAGCAGCGAGCGAAAGGATGCATAGAGGCCTTTTTTTCCCCCATCTTAACTACTGGCTCCAAGGTAAGAAGACTGCAATGAAAGGGAGAGAAACTGAATATTTCAAAGTCCACGATCCAATTAGGGATGTCTGTGCTGTGTATATAATTAATGTGAAAGTAGCAAGGCAACAGAGAGATTGGTTAGATTGGTTCTCTCAGGTATAGTGCATCATGCTTTAGGACTCCTTATCCCAGCGAGAGTGACAGAGAAACAGAAGCATTCTCAAAAATAGATGATAAAACATCTAGGTCAGAACACAAACTTCTGCATTGATATGAAAGCGCTTCGAGAGTGATTCGCTCGAGCCCGTCATTTCAAGGTTACCCTGCTCTTCTGTGGCGAATATAAATTATGGAACTGATGCAAAGGACAAACGATTAGGCCATTATACAAGTTGTTCACAAATGCTTTTTAACAGATGAAAAGAAAGTGTTATATCTTAGTCTCTCTGCAAAAAAAATGAAAGCATTTGAGTCTCTGAATTCTGATCCCCTTCCTTCAAGAATGGTGTTATGCTGACCGTCCTTGAAGGCTCCAGGCAACAGCATAAGTACATTTTTTTTTTTTTTTTCCAATTGGAGCTTTTAGCAGTGCAGTCAACAGTTGTGGAACTGATTTCAAAACAGAGTTCAAACAAGGTTGAAAAATGTCCTAATCACTCAGTGCATAAGATGTTTCAAAACATGATTATTTCAGAATGCATTTATAAGAAAAGTCCTATACTTATAAAAAGCACCATAATAAGACTGGAATTATTGATACATGGTAATACTGTGCTATTGCATTGCGTACCTTACAGTAGACCCTACTTTTAAAGTTTGAGACTAACTCAAACATTTTATTTGAACCTGTTTTGATGTAAAATGAATAAGAATGATTTATAATTCTGCTTTTCTAGGTCAATAAAAGAAGGCACTGCAGAATCTGATCAAAATCTGAATACTCTTAAATGTAGTATAAGTTATATTTGGAGACCGCTGTATGTTTATGTATTTTATGTGTATACTGTAGGTTGTTCTTCAGAATGTCCTTTTGTTCTGTATTTGTTTGGGAAAAAAAGGAAAAATAAAGTAATTAATAAAAAAATAAAAGTCTTCGCCATCTAGGCAGCGCGTCACCCCATGTCATTCCCGGATAATCAAAAATGGGCAAAAAGGCAGGGAAGGGGTGGAGCTAGTTGCTGAAACCACTCCCACCTAGCTCATCGGTGGTGACAGCAGCAGCAATTCACTTGTCACTCAAGCGGCCACGCCCTTAATTTCACAGAATTTTAAAGCTTAATGTAGTTTAAATGGATGAGTTATAAAAAACATTCACCCCCTTACAGTTCCCATGGAGGGCAAAATTAGCTATATTTATTCGTTCTGCGGAATCTGGTCTTTTAACTGTTCCTTCAACTCGTTTAAAATCAATGGGAGACAGGGCTTTTTCTTCATTAGCTCCAAAACTTTGGAATCCTCTACCGATTGAGATTAGGCAAGCTAAATCTTTTGGTATTTTCAAATCACAGCTTAAAACTCATTTTTTTAGGTTTGCTTTTAATTGATCTATTGTCTTTTATGTTTATTTTACAGTGTATTACGTCTTTTTGTGTGCTGTATTTTCTTTCTTCTTTGTTGTTTTAATTGTTTCTGTACAGCGCTTTGAGATGTACATTTAAAGGCGCTATAGAAAATAAAGGTTATTATTATTATGTTATTATATAGACAAAACTACTTTTTCTACCAGGCTGTAAAGTTGGCAATTTTAACATGAGGAGTCTATGGGATTGACTCCCTTTTGGAATCAGCCTCTATCAGCCAGTCGATGAATTGAGCAGTTTGAGTCACTTCCATGTTGGTTTCACAAGAGAGATAGAAAAGGGCATTTCAGGCATGATGAAATGGAAATTAAATCGACCAATCAGACCAACCACTGCAAATTAGCATCATGCAAAGGATAGGATTGGAAAAATGAATTGTTGAGCGAATCATTTGGAAATCTTTGATCAAATAAATGAAAAATAAATGCATGTTTTAAGACAATGAAAGTGTTTTTTGACCTTGAATGCATGCAGGGTACTCACACACACACACACACACACAGACACACATACATATATGTATGTGTGTGTACTTTTTTATAGGAAACATCGTCAATTAACATTATGAACATGGTATTTATTTATTGATGCATACCAGCATTTCTTTTCATTTATGCTGATTTGAATAAAATACTGTTTTATTAGGGAGCTTAGAATCTGAGTATCACTAGAGAAGTAAAAAACAAAAAATAGAAAAAAAAAATCTTTGAAGTAAAATGTCTAGAGCATTAATATTAATGAGAAGATGGTGTATTGTGCTGAATATGCTTAATTGTCATAAAAATAATGCAAATAATCGTAATGGTCCTAAAAATACAGGCCTCATTTTCTTTATGCAAAGAATAATTATTATATTTTTTATTATTATTATTATTTGTTTTGCTTTTGGGTAGAAATGCAACCTGGTCATGATTTTGTGGAAAGTCCCCCTTTTATCAGATTTTTGCTACTGTATGTATAATATTGAGCAGGGAAAGAGAGTAATTGTACGTCAGGTTAAAAAATGAATCCCAAAGCCATCTGTCTGGTCAGGTCTTTCCGCTCACTGCATAACGTTACTCGGAGGGCTTTTCTCCAAAGCTGTCTAAAACCTTGCTAACTTCTCGTCCAATACATATGGAGACCCTTCTGGGGCTCTGCGTAATAGACAGGTGTGAAACCTCTGCTGACTGGAGAGGCGCTTCACGGAGCCAAGTCTGAATGTTCTTATTAACTTGCTCAGTCAATCGTAACCTCCTCACACAAAGGATACTGCTGTCGGAGGTGGAGAGACGGGAAACAACTAATGATACACAGAGCGAAGAGACTCTACTGTGATAGATGTAATTGTGCATGTGGTCAACTACTGTGCGTATAGAGAACATCAAACTCTGACCTTAGCGCAGATGAGGAGGAGGAAACTAGCGGCTTGTGAAACATGGGTCATGCAAACTTGGATGTGGTGTGTAACTTTTGTTTGTTCAGGAAGTTCAGGGATTTGACAAGCATATGAAGCAGTCAAGTTGTGGAGAAAGTGTATCTGAGTTACATCTGTACTGATATAAGGGTTGCATTTCTCATTTCAATCACTGTATGTCCGAAAAGTCTGAATTTCCACTTTACCAATGGAAGTGCAACCATTTTCACATTCATACATAATTAAGGCTAAATTTGAGGTTTTAGCACAGCTAAACTTATGAGTCAGACTTCAGTGTTTACTTTAAAAGCTAATGGTTGCATTGTTATCCATTAAAATGGGAGCATTTATTTTATTTTTTTATTTTTATTTTTTTGCTATTATTTGCATGTTTTGAGAAAATTGAGTTTAAAGTAAACTCTTATGCTCACCAAAGCTGCATTTGTTTGATCATAAATACAGTAAAAACTAAAATATTGTGAAATATTATTCCAATTTGCTTTCTGTTTGAATCTATTGTAAAATGTAATTTATTTCTGTGATGCAAAGCTGAATTTTCTGTATCATTACTTCAGTCTTCAGAGTCAAATGGTCCTTCAGAAATCATTCCAATATGCTGATGTGCTTCTCAAGAAACATTTCTGATTATTATCAGTGTTGAAAAAGGTTGTGATGATTCATATTTTGTGAAAACCGTAATACATTTTTCCAGGATTTTTTTGATAAATAGAGAGAACAAGTTTTATTTAATATGTTTATGCTTACATTTGACTAATTTAATGTCTCCTTGCAGAATCAGAGTATTCATTTTCTAGAAAAAAAAGAAAAACACAAAAAGTCTTACTGACCCCATTGTTTTTAACCGCAGTTCTATACCCTTTCAAGCAGAAAAGTTTCATACTGTAAGTATCGTTTTCATGATTTTTGGGCCATTTAATTAAATAAAATGTATTTGCTTGATTCAAATGCAGCTCATCAAATCATTATAAGAACCTTGAAGTTAAATAACTTGCTAGTGATGTGAATATCTTCATATTCTTGAAGAAACACTTCACTCATATTTTACAGACTCTCTTATCCACCATATTTTGTTTCATCTTTAAAGATGCCATGAAGAATTTTAGTCACAAGCATATTGCCTGTATTATCTCTTGCAAATGTGAGTGAAACTTGAAAAGAACTCCTTAAAGTGAAATTAAATAATTTTGAATAATAAAATAAAGATGTTTATGCATTCTTCCTTTAGCAGTGTTTTGCAGTCTGTGAAATTAGAACCGCCAGGATTTTGCAGCGCAGATTTGCGCGTGTGTGTGTGTGTGTGGACGTGGACATTTTATTCCACATTCATTTGTAATTCAGCCGCAGTGAGACAAATTCTCTCAGCTCAATCAGTGTCTCTGTAAGTTTCACACTTCACTGGCGACCTCCTATGTGCTTTGCAAACATAATTTCTCAAAATGAGACCAAATTATTTGAATTCAATAACAAGGAACAAAAGTATATTAACATTATGCGTTAATCATCGTGGAACATTTGTGACAAGTCAAAGATCGTTAAACATTTCTCTCTAAAACGTACACAGATTTATTTGTCTGGTGGCGTCTCATGTGTGTAAACTACTAGAATAGCTCATTGATCAAAGTTTTCAGTTGACTACAGTCGGCTTTAAATGTTGGAAACAGCTAAAGAATAAAAGACACACGCAGTGGGACTCTTTGAATTTCCAGATGCAAGTCATCATTAAATGGACCATCGTTTTGTGTTGCCGGTGTAATTTTCTTTTGCTGTCTGTGTTAGAATTAGCAATTAAACAGACACACTTTCAGCTTCTTTGAGCAGGAACATTAAAAGGAGCATCAAAATCCAGTTTTACTTCTTTGACTTGTCTTACTTTTGTATGAAACAGGATATTTATTAAGAAACATTGAGGGAAGGAACCTAATTTCATTAATCAAGAATTGACTGGATCATTAAAAGTTCTATTAGTTCATTGTATGAACCTGAAACTATTACCAACATTCTTAAAAATATCTTCCATAGAAGAAAGTAAGCCATACAGGATTGGACATGAGGGGGAGTTATTCGGAATTTTCATTTTGGGTTGAACTTACCTTTTAAAACCCGCAAAACTCCAGGTTGTAATGCAATTAAGTCGATTTTAAGAATGTAAATAAGGTTTAATTGGATTTTCAGTAGATTTTAAACATCAAATAACTTTTGATTTTGAACAGCTACTTGTTATTAATAGTCACAGATAGCTCATTCTAGAGAGCTTTTGATTGGACAAAAACTTTTAAACATCCAGGACTGCAAGATAAAGCTTCTGTTTGTTTGTTTGTTTTATATTTTATGGATGTGAAAAACAGCATATTTTTTTATTTCGATATGACATCGCTTCAGGCAAATAAGTACATTCAAGAACATTGCTAATTTTATGATTTTGAGCTATTTAGCTTTTCACAATGTGTTGTTTCAGACTCGTGACAAGAACATATCCAAAATACATGTTTAAGTGTTTATTTTATTGTACTTTATCTATTTGCGCCTGTAAATTCCAAATACATATCTGAGCCAAAAATCTCAATTTCAATAACCAAACTTTATTAGTTATTTATTTCTATTCTGAAGGTTTTACAGAATACATAGGTGTTTGTTCATATATAATTGTTAGAATGTATCTTTATTTTTCTTAAACGTTGATTATTTCACCTGTTGACAATATTTGTAATAAAAAAGATAAATCAAAAATCTTTATAAAAAACATACTCTAATATGTTAACAAAAATAAACATTGGTTTATCCAAAGGTCAGATTTATGAAAATGAGTGCATATTTAATCACATAATAATGTCCCAGTTGCATAATAAAGTATATATATATATATATATATATATATATATATATATATATATATATATATATATATATATATATATATATATATATTCTAAATACATATTCTTGTAAAACTTACTCCACAAATCATTGTTTTATTTGCAACGATGCTCCAGTTTGGATGCCCTTGGCTTCTAAAGAAAGTAAATGCGGTGATTTTTTTTCTGCAGATCGTCTTTAAAACTCTTTCAGAACATGAAGAGAAAATCTGCCAGTCCTTTCACACACGAGTAGCACACAAACACCTCTGTCTCTGCCAGTCTCACTCATGCAATTAAGATCTAGCCAGTGCTCTGCTGCGTCCTCCTCACCTCTCGCTCCTGCATGGTAGCACGTTTTGGCATTCAGTCGAGCTTCCCCGCGTGTCTTGTCAGAATGAGGCAGTGCGGGTGCTCACAGGGACCACGTCTTTCAAAGCGACACCAGCTACAATGAAAGCCACAGTGGCCTCCTTAATGCTGCGTTGTGTGCATTTCCTGTTGGCAGGCGTGGGAGGCAGCGCTCGTAAAGGACATGGGATGCTGATGAAACGAACTGTCATTTGTTAGCTGGGCTGGAGGAACCCCTACAGTGGCTTCATGTTGCCACAAGCAAAGAAACAGCACCCTAACTGCTTTTTATTTATGTACGACCAGAGGGTCTACAGTCATCCATACATGTAGCTTTGCATCTGTTACGTGCCTCCCACAGAGAGACAGATGTTTTTCTTTTTCACTTTCATTCCAGCCTATATTCCCTTCCACCGTCTCTGTCTTTCATTCTCGGTCTTTCATGCCATTCCATGTCTCTGCGTTCCTCCTGTCTTTCATTGTGTTGGTTTCCCGTCATTTTGAAGATGGATATCTTCATTGCTTTTGCTGTTACTGCTCTTTCAGCTCAAAAATTGATGTTCGTCTTTTGTAGGCTGACTTGTGACAAACGGCAAATTCGGTCCATTGTGCAGTATGTTCTGGTGAACAACCACCCAGTTAGACAGGAAAAAAAACTATCTAAATGACATGCAACACAAATGCCGGCAATGTGGTTTGTTTTTGCTTGCCGTTTAGGGGCAGGCTTGTAAATAGACAAGAATAAAGCATTCAACCCCAATCCCAATTATTTTCTTGTTGTCATACACTCATTAAGCTACAATTTTCAGCTGCTCAAGCAGAACATTAATGTCATCTTGTGCTTCGGCAAGCTATATCTGGTTAAAACTAGCTAATGGTAAAGTTAGTGAGTCCGTGCTAATGTACAAACCTAAATAGAGAACTGTTCTCACGTCATGTACAGTGTAGGTCAAAAACACATAAATAAAGGTCTACATTTCAGTGCTCCTCTATGTTAAACTGGTTTAAGGTACATTAATTTAATCGTACCCCGCGATGCATGAACAGAATTTATCCGGGATGTTGTCATCCACGTTCATGATGACAGTAATATGAGACTTCTCCCACTTGCATTTTGATCTGTAAACCCTCGCTTCAAGTTACCCACCGTATTTATTTAAAAATATTTTAAATCTCTCTCCATGGAATATTGAATTCCCACTTGAATGGTGGCCCTTCTGTCCAAATTGTCCAAAAACATCTTGGGCCAAGGTTTTCACTCCGACAGTGAGCAGCTCCCTTTGTTTGTCTGAGGGAGCAAAAGTAACTAAGGGGGGCGGGGCTTAAAAATCAATTGCACACCTTAGAACATTTGTCAGCCAATCAGATTCAAGCATTCAATAGCCCCATGACATTTCTATGATCACGTGAGACTGAAGACTGGAGTAATGATGCTGAAAATTCAGCTTTCCAACATTTAAAAATGTACCAAACCGAAATGTTTGAATGGAAGTAAATACTAGATTTTTATTTACACTATTTATTTATTTATTTGTTTATTTATTTTTACAGTATAATTATTTTTAACCAACATATTAAAAAATGTACAATTTGAAGCTTTATTTCAAACAGTATCTTTCTTGTATTTGATGCCACTAACCTGTAAAGCTTTGTTTAATCCAATCATTATTTGTTGTTGTTGTTGTTGTTGCTGTTGTTTTTGTTGTTAAAATCGATCTCTTTGTATCAACCTGATAATTTGAAGTCACAGCTTTATTGGTCTTTAATATCAGTCCACCAAGAAACAATTTGTCCATACTCCCAGAAGTTGTGTAAAGTCAGCCACTAAGGTCAGTGCTTGTTAGGTAGAGAAAGTGGTAGGCAGTTTTGTGTGAACAGACTGTGGGCGGTCTGTGGACGTGTTGTGTCTGGAGAGAAAATCTCTAAACACCCAAGAGAAATACGAGGAAAGAAAGTTATGTACAGAACATGTATGCATAGTTGATATTTAAGCTTGATATATTATTATTATTATTATCATCATCATTATTATTATTTATTTATTTATTTATTTATTTCAGCTGCAAGATGAAGCTCATCACGTATATGTTTTTTTCTTTCTTTTTTTTTTTTCTTTTTTTAACCATTGATGCAATTGGTGTTTGTTGTTTTTCTCTTTGAGGGATAACTACTGTAATGGCAGAGCAACAGTTTGAAGATAATCTTGTTGAGCAAGTCACAGTAATTAAAGCTGATGTATTTATAGCTTGATACCTGATTAATATCCTATTTAATAAATCAAGCATTTGATGGTAACCAGCACGTCTTTGAATGCTGAGATTACTTATGCAAGTGCAGCGGAAAAGAGGTTGCATATAACTGGTCTGTCAAAGAACCTAGAAAGATCACTCTTGCATCTACATAGGAGGATCTACAGATTTCAAGGGATGAATTCAAAGGCTTCAGATCCCTCTGAAATGCTGGTTGAGGTTGTCAGAACAAAAAAAAAAAACCCAAGGCTACATACAACAAAAAAGAAAAACCACAAGCCATTACTGATAGTGTGCATTAAAAACAAGTGTTACACCTTTAAAAGAAGCCATCTCTGACAGCCTAAAGAAAACTGCCTAAGAAATAGCAATGTTGACTGTGTGTGAGATTCATTATTCATTAAAATAGAAGTTTGTATTTATAGAATATTGTCCTTAAAGGGATAGTTCACCCAAAAATTGCCATTGCAAACCCGTAAGGAAAACAAATTAAGATATTTTTAATGAATTCTGAGAACTCTGTGACGCTCCATAGACAACAAGGAAATGACAGTGCCACGGTCAAGGTCCAGAAACATAGCAAGGACATCAATAAAATAATCCACGTGACATCATTGGTCCAACTATAATTTTACGAAGCTACAACAATACCTTTTGTGTGCAAAGAAAACAAAAATAAGGATACTCAACACTCCGTCTCCTCAATGCGGATTTTTTTTTATTTTTATGTTTTGATCTGAATGAAAACAACATATCCATGGTGCAGCTGCCACACAACAGCATATGCTCTTTCCGATCAGTGCATAATCTTCAAAATAGCACCGGGGTGTCGCACAGATGAATTGTTCCAATCATTTGGCCATGGGAGAACTGACTGAGAGAGTTGAGTTCATTTTGAGTTTTCTGACTTTTTATTGCAGTTTTTAGTGTCAGAGTTTGAGACATTTAGTGAGATTCTACTGAAACTCTAGAGAGGAGACACATTTGTATTTACAAAGTATTTAATGCACAATTTAAGACTTAAATGTCTCATTCCTTCAGTTCCATTAGTGTTTTCCAGTAGATTTGTCCAATACAATTTCTGATAGAGGGAAACAAGATACATTTCTAATTTCAGCATAACTTATTCTTCAGGAAGACTGAAAATGGTTATTATTCAGTAATCTGAATATAGTGCCCTAATGAGACCACTATATCTTTGGAATTGAATGATGTAAGGCCTTGAAAATTTAAATTCCCAAAGAAAAGTTTATTAAGAACTGCAATCTAAAATCATATCTTTAATACTCCTTGAGTTATAGCCACGCAAACATTTGAAAAAAGACTATATAAGGCCCTAAAAATGAAGATGCCAAAAGGAAGGTTTATTAAGCCTCAGTATCTAGTTTCAGTATCAGTCCTTTTGCACATAATTCAACAAAGACAGTTAAAGTCAACAGATTTTTACTAACAGACCTACCAGTCTCCATGTAAAAGTGATATTATGATGCTGCCATCTTTCTAAAGTTATTTTTTACCCACCTGTAATTTGGCTCTGAATATAATGAATATTATAATAAATGTTCATCCATGATATTTAATATTTTGGATTTCATCACTATACATGCTTATCTTTCTTCAGTGTCTGTGTGTGTTTTAATATAATTACCTGTATTATTATTATAATTTCAATATATTTATTGTATTATTAAGTAGTTTTAGTGTTTTATATTTTTATTTTGTAGTTTGAGTATTATTCTATTAAAATATTTTGTTTAATATAATAAAACTATTATTATTTGTTTTGTTTTATTATTTTCATTGTTTATTTTTATCATTTTTACTCTTTTTTTAAAAAAGGTTGATGATGCCTTTAATTTCTATTTCAGTTTTAGTGTCTTATTTCTATTATATTATATATAATATAATTATATAAAATTATATATCTATTCTATTCTATATTCTATTCTACTTTTTTCAGTTTTAATAATAATAATCAATTCAACTTGTTTTTATTTTACTTGTTCTAGGCAATATTTATCATTTAAGTTTGTATCTAATATTATATTCCTTTTTTCAGGTTTATTTCAGTTATAACACCATGTAATCTGGTTGCTTTCTTGGTGAAACAATTACGAAATCCAACAGAAATTTAATCATTTTCTAATGTAACACCAGCTGATAATATCCGTATTTCAGTGACATTTCTTTGTTAAGTTCTGTAAGTATCTTCTCGCTTGTGTTGGCTGATGCTAAATATGGATATTTCAGAATTGTTCTCCATGTCAATACTAACAATGTCTGGTTGAGGCCATTGGTGATTACTAAAAATTATTTTCAATTGCTGTGTGTACTCCAGTAATATGATTTGGTCCCATGTCCATCCTCAATAAATCCAATCTATGGCAATTTTTAAGATCCATAGCTCGATCAGCGGCTGTCTGAGTGCTATATTTATTTAATAATGACCAGGCTATTTGGACAATTGGCAAACGTTCTGCGAGTCTTGTTGAGATCAAACCCTCCCAGAAACTTGCTCACAGTTTTAGACATCCAAACATCCAAAAGAAGCACTTTATTAGAAATGATTGCTTGGAATTGTATTTGTTCTATATTTAAATGATGTCTGACTGTCTTATCAAATGTTACTCACATTCACTTAATATTATAATCCCTTAAAATTGCAGGCAAGTTGTGTCACCATTTGGGTTCAGCGGAAATGCAGGCATGTTTTGAGAAGGTCAAAATATGTGCATTTTAACGTCAATGTAATGTCTGTCTGAACGTGTATTAACGTGTCTGAATGCTGCCATTAATCACAAACCCCAAAAATGAATCCACCTTCCTGACTGGGGTCAATAGTCAAGTGCCTCACCTCACAGGTGCTGTAGCAGTTAGTTATGACCCTAGACTGTGTCCAACCATGAGTACTGGCTATGAATGTTAAAACATTAGTGATCGTTCTCAGCTTTGCACATATGAAAAAAACAACAAGTTCCTTCTTTTGACAATAACAGATTAAATACAGTGCCAGTGACAAGTTTGGACATGTTTGTATTAGTACTTCATCTTCTACATTTTAGATCAATGGAAGAGTAGGAATTATATAGTAATAAAAAGGTAAAGAGATGTAATTGTTTGAAATAATTAATATAATATTCTAATTATATATAATATCATTGTGTGTGTGTGTGTGTGTGTGTGTGTGTGTGTGTGTGTGTGTGTGTGTGTGTGTGTGTGTGTGTGTGTGTGAGTGCGTGTGTGTGTAATTTTAATTATTAGTTTTAATTATTATTAAACATGCTAGGGTATATTTTATTTATTTTGTATAACTATTCTATTGCATATCTTAATAATATTATACAGAACTGTAATATAATTCTAATAAAAATACAGTTATCTCATTAATTTAAAATTTGTAATTACTGTATAATATTTCAGTTTCTGTTATTTCATAGTTTTGATGATGTTGCAATTAATATTATCGTACCTGTTAATGTGTGTGTGTGTGTGTGTATAAATATATATACTGTATATTTATATTTCTTTTATTAGTATATTTTCTCCCTGTTTTGCATTATAGTTATCATTATTTCCATTCTTCCATCCATCCATCCAAACATAAAGTTTGCCCACGTATGGATTAATTTATATAATTCAAAATGCAGAAAGGAATATTATCAAGGAATAGCCCTCTTCTGTCTGGTACATGAAAGAGCCAGCCTCTTTAAAGCAACACTATTCCCCTGTTCTACTCTACCCCTCTCCTGCTCAGGCTCCAATTCTGCAGGTTTACTGTGAACTTGATGCTGATGCGCCTCTGATTTTATTCCTTTCAAATGGATTTACATGCTGTTTATATTTCATATTTTTAAAGCCTCTCCTCTGCCAGTCTCTCGTGTTATCACTGCTGACTTCACCAATGAAACCAGGCTGCTCACCACAGTGCCTCCTTCAAATAAGCATTGCCATTGCCAGCCTCAGTTCAGCACTATTGATGTTCCTTGAATATAATGATATAATAATCAGTGGCATGCACAAACCTTCAGAAGGGCAGGGGCTAAGTGACATTGATAGAACACAATTGGGGTCCGGGGGAGGGGGCCACTGTTAAAAATTAGTAACATCTAGTGCATTTCTTATTCCCATCTAGTCTTATTTCTTATTCCAGTGCATTTACTATTATCTTAGTTCAGTTAAAGCACTCTCACTTAATAAAAAAAAAATAAAATAATTATAATAATAATAATAATAATAATAATAATATCCAATGATGCTGCATTATATATAGTCAGAGTATCTATATAGAAAGCATTGATTATCTATATGTCTAATTTATGTTATGGACCTTATGTCATGCACACGATCGTGACAGCCGAGAACATGTCAGAGCATTTGTGGTAACACGTCTCTGACCTCAGTAATTTACAATCCCCATTCAGACCAGTTTTATGACATTTGGTCAGGAAAGAGGCCAATGTATTGCCAGTAAAAATAAGATGTCATTCTATTTTGACAAGGAATCAGTTTTCTTGCTGCTAAAACTGAACATTCTGGGGGAGAAAAAGTGTTTGTATATAAATTGCAGCAGCGCATAATACATCATATCATGAACAAGATGAATGATATTCAAAATTTTCCATGTATCACTTTTTTATTATATCCCTGTATGTGGGCAGAGACAAATCATAGCAAACAGGGAAATTGCTCATAGTCTTGCTCCTGCACTCCACTACAGTTTCTCAAAGGAACGAATGAGTGCTGATTTCCCTCACTCCCATTGGTAGTTGCCGCATTGCATTGCTGCATGTTTGCATAAAATTGAACTTTTCTTAAAGGGGTCCTATTATGCTTTTTCACTTTTCAATGTTAGTTAGTCTGTAATGTTGCTGTCTGAGCATAAAAAAAAAGATTTGCAAAGTTACAAAGCTGACAATCCAATTTCAAAAGTTTTATTTAACAGAAATCACTTTCAAAAACTACAGTTTACGACTCGTTTGGACTACAACACATATCTTCAATACTGACGAATGGGACGATTCCTGGTCGATCTGCACTAGAGAAGGCCAGTGTTATCACTATGTCGGAGAAACACAAGTTTTCCCAAGGCAGACAAACTGGTTACAATCATCCTGGTTAAAATCATGCTCAAATTTATTTGATTTTGATGCAATATTTACACTGAAGCTCACAGGCATGTCATTTCCTGACCAGGCGGTGAATGGAGCCAATCACAACACAGACTGGCCCAGCTAACCAATCACAGCACATTTCGTATTACAACAGTTGGGCCTTCATTTGATACAGGAAATCTTGGGGTGGTGTGGATTTCTTGTGGATTACTGTGATGTTTTTATCAGCTGTTTGGACTCTCATTCTGACGGTACCCATTCACTGCAGAGGATCCATTGGTGAACAAGTGATGTAATGCTAAATTTCTCCAAATCTGGAAACAAACTCATCTATAAGGATAGCCTGGCAATAAAAAATTTCTCACAGTTTTACACATCACAATGCCGACGGTCACTACTGCTCATGTGGCCTCAGATTGCTAACTCTTATTTAAAATGAATAGTTTTTGGCATTACTAGTTTTTTATCTTTTATCCGCTCAAATCATTTTTTTTTTCATCGTATCCTCCCATTTTTCTCTGTTGTTCTCTGTGTAATTCTCCCACTGTCTTTCTACTATCTAGGGATGTAGGATTGCTGTGTGAAGCTCCCAGGTGAATGGCAGCAGAGGGAAGTCGAGGCAGAGAACAGGTTTTAGATTAGCAGTTGTTGTGGCCTCACCACTCGTGATTAATGATCTGAGATGTGCTTTCCTCTGAGATAGCACACAAAGATTTATTTTAATAGGGTGTGCTGGGGGGTAGGTGGGGATTTGGGGGCGATATGACGAGAGAATTAATGAACAAGCTCACAAGAACACGTTTGCAAACACTCTCGCTATATTCCGGCAGAAAGACACATGATGTCATTATATTCACGCTTGACTTCTCGAATGTGTAAGTGCATTGTGAGGTAGAGCATATTGTAGAAAAGGCCAAATGGCAGACTGATAGTGCTCTTAAAATAATTAATGTTATGGCTGGCCATTATATAAGAACTGTGTACATGGCATTAATGATCTTTATGGAAGGACTTTATTGATCGTATGTCTTGCTTAAGCACTCGTGGTTTGTTCAACTTAAATGAAACTGAACTGGAAGTGCTTGTTTACATGTGCATGTTTGTGAGTCAGTATGAACATGCAGAGACAACCGAAATATATTCTTACTCATGAGATGCCAATTTAATTTAATATATATTTTAAGTGGGTTATACTTGTTGGTGAATGTTGCATACAGTAAACTGTATGTGTATTAAATTAATAACTGTAAGTCCGCCCAAGCATTTTTTTAACTCTTAAAATTCTAGAATAAAGGAATAATAAAAAACAGAATTTAATAAAAAAATATAGAATTATATGTATTTTTATGTTTAGTATCTCAGTAGTGACAGTTGATCTGAAATGGCTTTAAAATATTTATTTATTTATTTATTGGTTGGTTGTGCATAACATATTTTTTTACAAGCTCAATTATACACAGATTATTCTTAAAGCATTACTCCACCTCAAAATTAAAATCTTGTCATTTATCATTAATCATGTCATTCCAAAGCCGTAAAAGCTCAGTTCATCTTTGAACTCGAACTCAATTTAAGATATTTTTGACTCCACATCACCTTGCTGCTAATGCTCTTCTGTGTCATCCACGCCACAAGGATGCGCTGTATTATTTCCAATAAAACTTAAATACATGAAGAACAATGCATCCTTGTGGCGCAGATGACACAGAAGAGCACACAAATATTTAATAAAGTCAGTATTTTTGTTTTATTCAATTATAAAAAGTGCTTCCATCACTTCATATAACCCAGATCGCATGTCTGATGGCAGATGGAGTATTCTGATGACGACTTGTCATACGTTTTATGGACCTTGACAATGTTATTTCCTTTGCAGTCTATGGGACAGTCTCAAGCCTCCAGGTTTTCATCTAAAATATATTAAATTATCTTCTGAAGATGAACAGAGCTTTCATGGGTTTGGAACAACATGGGGGTAAGTGATTAATGACAAAATTTTCATTTTGGGGTAGAGTAACCCTTTAATAACCCAACAACATTAAGTGTCTTAAAGATGCTATTTTACTGTGTAAAGGTCAAATAATTCAAAAAACACGAATAAAAATCCAATCAGCATGTCTTTTTTTTGTTGTTGTTGTTGTTGTTCTGTCAGATTATTTAGTGTGTTTTGCAAATGTTAAATATATTGTCCTGCCTTTCATTTAATCTGAGGTTTTAATGAGTTGCATATTGGCTAAGAATAATGTCAGATAATTCAAAGTGAAATTAAAGTGACCTGTGGCCAAGCATGGTGACCCATACCCTGAATTTTTGCTCTGCATTTAACCCATCCAAGTGCACACTGTAGTGAACACACACCCAGAGCAGTGGGCAGCCAATGGCATGGCATTAAAGGTGGAAGAGAGCACTGGACTTTCACTTCCCCGACAACAATTCCTGCTGGACCTGAGACTCGAACCCGCGACCTTTGGGTTACGTGCATGACTCTCTATCCCAAGAACATATTCCCAAACCAAGTATTGATGTATGTTCTGTTTTCTCAGTGGAACTATAAATTAGTGCACAAGGGAATTTTGTCAAATGGGAGGATTTGTGCATTAAATATGCATTTTAAGTAAGGACACAGTCTGGATATGGTGCGAGAGATGTGTTTTGCCTTGCTGCCATCCCATTACATAAAATATAGAAGAGGGAACTTGTGCTCAGAGAGCAATTGAAAATGAACGCTGTCTGGGTTATGTGTGGATAGACAGCATCACTCAGAGCAGTCTTTCTGGCAGGTTGAGAAATCTTCATTTTTATGCTATCATTTGAACATTCATGAAGCAAACCCTGTTTGAAAATAATACTAAGATACATAAGCTACATTTGCATCATCCAATCCCAAAATTCACGAACTAACGAACTAACGAACTAACGATGGCAGATGGAGTCAGGGGAATTGGAGATTATAAATAAATTCATTATCTTAGCAATATGGTAAGAGAGTGTTATTTGTGTGGCCCATGTGAATGACCGTTAACAGAGTTGTTGCCATTAATCAGTCACTGACAAGGTATATATATATATATATATATATATATATATATATATATATATATATATTTTTTTTTTTTTTTCATTCCAGTCAGTAGGCTGCCTTAAGCGTCGTTCACACTGACAGTGATTTGCAGTGGGAGTTGTTGATTTGAGTTGATACGAGCGACAGAGACTGTCACCAATGCGACAGAGTTGAGCTGGGTTGAACTTTATGCAAATATACAGCGATGTGGCGACGACCGATGAGAGCGGAGACAGTGAACCTCGTTTGATCCGTCACATAAAGGGCACAAGGAGGTAAAAGGCCCTTTGTCATTTTTTTTCCCAAAAGAATAAACAGCATGATATTTAACATATTTAAGTAAGAGCATCCCTGAAATAATCATATGTATTTTAGAGTAAAGACAAAAAAGGACAAAAAAAAAGGATAAACAATTTTCACTCAGAAATTGCTAAGTGCTAATATACTAGTTGCACTATTACACAATTTGGTCATTAATTAAATTAATCATACTTAAAATTTGGCTGGTAAATGACCCTTAAAGGATAGTTTAGAGCCATTTTTTTTGTGTTGAATAATAGAAGCATTAAAAAAAAAACATTACAAATAGTAGTTTTAGAAATAATTATTTAGTTTGATTTACCATAGAATGTATTACACAAACGTTAGGCTACAGCAGCCTAACATAAACAGTGGAACATAATTTGAGAAATTTCTTGTTCATACAATGCATATGTTTTGATCCTACAATGGAAATCAACAGTTTGGTTAGCAACATTCTTTAGTATGTTCTATGATCTTTTATTAGAGTATTTTCTTTTATGTTCCCTAAAAGGTATAACTGAAATTACTCACTGTTGTATAAAATCAATATCACATATGCACCTGTGCTATTTTGAGTAAATAAATAAATACATAAATAAATAAAGCACTTGTTGGTGTGATATTGATTAACTATGTCATAAGATATGAATTTGGATACAAACTATATAAATATCATACAAACTTCCTTTGGAAGATATGTGCCTGTTGGATAAACATAGTACTCTAGAAAGTGAGATTGTTGAATATGGATTTTTAGGCTTTTAAGAATGAGTCAGGGTTGCATTCAAACTGTTTTAATATTTCCAAATACTGATTTCATCTCCACATACTGCAAACTGGCACAGAGTAGATCGATGAAACGAACTCACCCAACACAGACATTATCTTAAAGATGTGAGATTGGAAAGGCCATAAACCTTCACTTTGATGACCAGTGATGTGGACAGGTGAGTGAAATGGACATATTTCAGCATCCCGTCAAACAGTTCTAGCAGATTTCAGCACATCCAACATGTGAAAGAGCTGTAATTACTCCTCATTGTTGTCTTTGAGTCATCCAGGTTCAGTGGAGGCCTCTGCAAGACTCTAATTGCAATATAGAGGTAATGACAAAATTACTTTAATGAGCATCTGATTATCTTTCAGTTTAAGACATTCATTTGAATAATTGAGGTACAAACTTCATTGTTTGAGTCTCATGCAGGGAATTCCTTTGGCATTTGAAGACACCCTGGATAATTTTTTCAAGGTGGCACTGTGAGGAAAAAAAATAAAAATCATATGGTAATTAGTATATTGTTATGAAATGAAACATCTGCGCATCCTCAAAACTAGATACATCTGATATTGATGTTTAAGATATATTTAACATTAAATATTAATATTGCAAAATATATAAAGGGATGTATTTTGTGTGACCTGTTCGACTGACAGTTTGTTTTCACTAGTCTGAAACCTTATTAAATTTGGTTCCATTAAAAATATGATTTTTTTTCTGTGTAATTTATTTGATTGTATAGTTTTAAGTATTTTTTATTCTGATATTTTATTTTTTTATTCACTTAAAAAAAAAAGAAAAAAAAAGAAAACTGTTACAGACAATCAATCAATCAATCAATCAATCAGCATTACAATTTAAGTTTTAGTATTTTTATTTTTTAAGTATATTAATTAAAATGCACTGTAAGTCGCTTTGGATAAAAGCGTCTGCTAAATGCATAAATTAAATTAAATTAAATTAAATAAATATATAAATTAATTTAATTTAATTTAATTTATGCATTCAGCAGACGCTTTTATCCAAAGCGACTTACAGTGCATTCAGGCTATAAATTTTAAGTATCACACACACACACACACACACATATATATATATATATATATATATATATATATATATATATATATATATATATATATATATATACACACACATGAATACATAAAATAACATTTATAAAACAATAATCATAATTTAAAATAATACACTATGTTATTATTATTATTATTATTATTATTATTAATAAGAAAAACTAGAAAAGGGTTGTACTTATAGTTTTTTTTTTAAATACTGTATTACACTACTGAGAATTATGAGGAATTGTAATTTTTAATAAAAATTCAACAATTTATTATTATTATTATTATTATTATTACTATTATTAAATTAAATTAAATTAGTTTTAACTTGATTTGATTTTCCCAAATACTTCCCATAATGAGAATAGGACTGTTTGCAGTGTGCATTGCTTTCATATTGTTTTTGTCACAGAAACCAATCTCCAGGAGTAAACAGAACATCACAGCATCAATACTAATATTTTCTCATCAGGATCAGCTTTCCCCAAAAAATCCCTATACCCTTATAAAATATGACTTGCTAAAAGATTTAGCGAGAGTTTGTTCACATGAAAGTATATTGCCTTCAGACTCGGGTCTACCCGTGGGGCCAACTAGCAGGCAGGGAACAGTGTGTGTAGTGGTCCAAAACAACTAAATGACTTGTTGTTCTGCCAGTGCACATCAAAAAGTGGGTGAATTAACTCCAAATTGGACAGTTCAGACAGGTTATACACTTCTATTTCTCCTTTGTCTCTATTCGATTTTTCAGTGGCAAAAGTAATGTGCTACGCCGAAACAGAGAAACAGCTGTTCTATCAAAGATATGGATGGCCAAAGCGCGGTCCCATAATGGCGATGTACTTTATGGCCGCAATGAGAGAGCAGAGTGCAAAACAAATGTGGACAGAGAGATCACAATGTTGGCTAAATTGGCTCGGTGGGCACTGTATATACGAAACTTCAAGCCAGCGCTAAAGACGGTGATGCTAAGACATTTATAACCCGCTCTTAACAAGAACTGCTGGCACATAATGGATCACAGATGACGTGAAAATGCTAATGAACCAATTAGGCTGCATATTTCTTTAGAAATTATGCACTCTGCAGACGAGATCCACTTGCATTTATTAATTAAGCACCCTTCGTTCAAGAATATATAGATGTTTTTGGTCATTCGCATAGTGTGAGAAAGACTTTTATATTTAATGTTTGTACCATATAAGGAGTCACAACAAATCCATAATGCATATATTCATAAATACAAAATCCATTTGCATTCAACTGGTTGTCTGTACTCATGAAGTAACTGGTCATGTGTAAATGGCTATCGAACAACAGATTTGCATATCGACTATCAAGTAGATACATAAGAACAGAAACTATAATGAGGAGCAATGCTACGTATAAAAAAAAAGAAAAGAAATTGTGATAAAGATTCGAGCACACTGAGCACCTATCAGTGGACTGTTATAAAGATTAAAGTGTGTTGTAGTGGAGTGGAATTATGGGTAGGTGCATGTGGGTCAGTCAGGTTTATTGGTTCACCATGATTCATTCTTTAGGGCAGCAGCTGTTGTTGATGATACTGCCAGGCCTTGGGGAAAGAACAATTTGTGGCCTGGGTACAGAAAGGACACCAGTCGTCTGATCAATGGATGATTGGCCAGACTCTTCAATTCTCATAGCAGATGTCAAGATGTTTCTGTGCTTTCCGTCTGGCCTTCGCAATATCAAAGTGCCACATTGTGAGACAACAGTTTATGTTTGGCTTCATCACTTGTTTTAAATGGTTTAATGGTTTTGTAGATACAACTGCATATGGATCGAGATTAGGAATCTAGCTATCAGTACGTAACTGTAAAAATTAAATGTTCTTCTTTTCTTGGCCAAATTTAATTACAAATCCGTTTCTTTGAACTTAAACTATGATTCAAAGATAAAAGAGATCCGCACTCATCCAAATCTAATTTATTGCTCAGAGGGTCACAAAAATGTGTGCAAAAAACACAGGTGTTGCTTGGTAGCACATGGCACTAAGGAAGGGTTATAGCCAAAAATGTTCTGCACTTTTTTGCTAATATTTTTGTGACCTCTGAGCAATAAATGAAATAAGCCTTTAGGGCTGAATTTGGATATTTTTTTTTACTTGTATTATTTGCCTAGGCCTACTGGATTTTTGTACAAGTGTCTGGCACTATGACCTTTTCTATTTGTTGTTTGTATTAAAACTATAAAACTCTTTCTGTGAAAATTGCCCGGTCTGAGTAACAGGTCACTTAAACCTGAGTTTCATTGCAGCTCTCAGAATTTCTTCCATTCATTGGGAATTAAGTTTCCATCACTTCTATCATCCTCCACAGGGTCAAACATCCTTGTGCTGCTGAATCATTCCATGCAGGTACAACAACGGCTCTGAAAAGGGCTTCTTTTGATGTATATTTGAGAGACAAACAGTCTAATGCTCTTGAAAGCCAAACAAGCGTCCGTCCAAGAACAACTGATCTTAGCACATATATAAAGAAACCGAGTTAGCCGTTTTCTTGTGTGTTTTTTTCTTCCTCCAGCGGAGTAAGGAGAGAGAAACTTTTGTCCCATTTTGCTGTCTGTACTTGTGCAAGATTTATCTTGTGAGCTCTGTAATATCCAATACAATCCTATTCTGCTTTTCTTTTCAGTACAAAGGACGTTAAAATCGCAGACAAGTGTATAAGAGAAAAAGACAGAAAAAGGAAAAAAAGGGAATTTAAAGAGAGAGCAAACTCTTTATGTATGTGTATGATGTTTCTTTTTCTTGGGTCAGCATGTTCTCACTCGTTCTTTATCAGAAATTGAAGCATGGCTTGAATACAAGCCATTTTTCATAAGAATCGTTTGGCATTATTTCTCAGGGTGACGTCTGTAAAAGAACATTTGCATGGGCCATCCATGAATGCATCCAGACAGCAATTCATATGCAGGGAAGAGAGTGTTGTGATGTGATTTTATTCATACGTCACTCCCACGTTGCAGCCAAACATACAGTCACTGCTCTTCTTTTAAGTGATTAAAATCATTTTACATATATGCAGGAGTTCAGCTGTTTACAGGAGTCACAAACATATTCTACTATAGGATTCACTCCTGGAAATAATGGTGTTGTCACTCCCAAAACCCTGCAATGTTAAGTAAATTTGAGATCTCTATTCATAGTTGTTTATCTTTGGGATATTTTTGATATGTAGTAGACTTTCTCAATAGCAGTTTATGAAATAGGCTACAATTAAATGTTATGTTCTACTTTTTGCATAATTTGACAAAATTACAGCATTTGTATATGTAAGCTTTTAAAATATGTAATATATTAAACATTTTATGCTATGGATTTTTACATTCAAAAGTTCAAAATATTATTTTATTATGTTTTTTTTTTTTTTTTTTAAGTGCCTTATGCTCACCAATGCTTCATTTTTTAAAAGCAAAATACATTCAAAAGAGTAATAATGTGAAATGTTATTACAATGTAAAATATTGGTTTTCTGTATGAATATATTTTATATTACTGTTATGCAAAGCTGATTTTTTTTCTTTCTTTATATATATAAATATAAGTTTGAGACTCACATTTCAAAAGCCTCAAATATGAAAAGCCTTTTCTTCAGCTGCAAATGACACAACATAATAAAATTAAATAATAAATGTCCAAGTTTGTGACTGAAGATCTGGAACAAGGGTAAACACATCCAAATCTGTACAAAAAAATCATCAAAGAGTTTCCAACTTTCCAATTTTAATGTGACTTTTATATAACAAAAGGGTTCAGGAAACAGAAAGCTCAAATCTGTTCTCTTTAATAAAAGTCAGCCCTTGGGAAACAAAAGAGCCTGTAGTTGAAATTCTCTATACAGTTCCCCCATCTCATTCTTTTGCGTCATTGGATTGACTCCAAAGGTTTCTCATTGACAGCAGTGAGGCTATTGGCTGCATCCACACAAAAACGCCAAGGGTTCTTTTGGCTTCTGCAGCGAGATGCTTCAGTATATGATGCCTCGGGAGTGATCTGATCCATGCGGTCTGCTCACTTAGTGCTTCCCTACATGTTGTTTCCAGCATCCTCTTGCCCGCACTGCATGACTCAAATAACCAATCATTTTTAGCGATCCGGCTTGGACACCACCAGTCCGCCACGTTCGCATGCTTACAAGCATCACACATGCTTCCCTTTTAGTCTCTGTGCAGAATCAATTGTTCTCGATTAGCGGCAACTGGAGTGGATAATGAATTAAATCAAATTGGATTCTGCATATCTTGTTGATTCTAGAAGAGTGTTCAGTCTCAGCTTGAGACGATTAAGAATGCCACTTAGCAACAGAAGAAACTATCTCTTCGCCCCAAATCCTGGGTAAAGTTGTCATGGAAAAAGCTTTTTAATAAATTCTGTGCTGAAAGATGAATATCGTCTTGAAGACTGTGGTGAATTAAAAGAGCTGATGGCTTGCACACTGTAGTGCCATATGGCAAAGAATCGCTTGAGTGAACTCACCCCGTCTAGTCTCGAGAGAACAGTCGAGTGCAGTCTGTCTAGCCGTGGGCCTCTGAATATGGGCGAGGGAATATGTGGGTGATCCAGGAAATTGATTCATTAGCAAAGAAAATGAACCAATAAAACAAACAGTGCATATGTGTATATTTCTGGGGCTGTACAACCGAAATCTTATGTCACTGTAGAGGCCGAGAGAGGGGTTGACGCCATACTACTTGGCTTTTGTATCTATTTAAAATTGTGCATTTTCCACATATTGCTTTGAGGATTCAAAATATGTTTTCCTCTCAATAAATACATACTCACCGAAACATTTTCTTTTTTTCAGAGTAGCACTCTTTGTAATCATGTGTAAGCGAGTTTATGGGCTGCCGGACCAAATCGGTAAGAATGTGACTGAGAAGGATTAGTGATGCCTTTTTGGCTCTGAAAAGCCAGGCTTAGGAAGGATTTTCTAGGTCTTCATGGACAAGCAACAGAGTGGAAGGTCCACCCAGTCCTGAACATGATAAAGAGAATAAACAACCACAGCACTGTTAGCTTTACTGCATTTCAAGTTTTGTAATGTCCTGGTCCTGTCGTGCAATGTTTGTTGGTGCACATAACATTTTTTAGAAACAATCATTACAACTCAACGTAATTGTTTTTTATCTGAATATATTTTAAAGTCTACACTATTCCTGTGATGTAGAGCTGAATTTTCAGCATCATTACCTCAGTCTTCAGTGTCAAATGATCCTTCAGAAATCTGAAAACACATTTTGAAACCTCAAAAAAGGGGGAATGTGAATTTTCACTTTAATTATTATGATGTAATTGCATGTCATACATTCTCTGTCCCACATTGAGCCTATAGCATCCGTGCACAATAAGGAAGTAGTATGACACATAATTATAACCAAGACTGATATAATCACATATCTGTCTATATTATTATGGAGAGAGAATTGCTTTGGAATTGAAGGTAGAAGACTTTGTTTACAAATGAAGAAAAATAACACCCTGAGCAACATCAAAATAAGTGTTTTGTTCTTCATAATCTGTGTCTGGACCACCGCCGCTCTTTTCATCGATTGTCAGCAGTGTAGAGGGGGATTCGGAGGCAGGCTATCATTTTTGTTCTTGCTAATTAGTTGTCCTTGGCTTCTGTGTTGTCAAAAGAAAGTTGTCGGACATCATTCAGTTTAATCAATGTCATAGTTTAAGCTCTGAGTACCTCTGGAAAGTTTGGAAAACCAGAAACATAATGTTTTTTTGTTGTTGTTTTGTGAAACTTTGTTTCACATTTTTGCAACCTAAACCTTTTTTGTTTGTTTGTTTACATTTTAACACAGTTTGGACTTTTTTACATCACTGATGCTAATGATCACATTTTATTGTATTTTTCATACACTTGTTATCAAAATACTTGAAAGGTAAAATGATCAAGCAAACTTCTGTTTAGCAGTGTTATTTTACTATTTTAAAATATTTTTATCTGTACATATGTCATTTTACTTATTATATATATATATATATATATATATATATATATATATATATATATATATATATATATATATATATATATGTTATATTATATATTTCTATATAGCTTTATTTTTATTTTAGTTCTTATATTTTTTTTAATATATTAGTTAGTTGCCAAGGCATCATTTTATTTTATTATTATTATTATTATTATTATTATAGTTAAAAAAATAGCAACACTGGTCTTTAGTTTATAAATATGAGTTTATCTGTAACAAAATATGTTTTTCACAAAATGGCTAGTTTTTATAAGTTAGGGAAGGTTGGGAAGGTTACTTTTACAATGCATTTCACTACAGATTACAAAATGCAAGCTTTAAAAGGTAATCAGTAATGTATTTCATTAGATTATCTAAATACTTTAGAATACTTTGAAATACTTAAGCTTTGTAGCACATATTAACATATTAACTTATTAACTCACATATTAAAATATTAACTGGATGTCTTGTTTCTATGCGTTCCAACTCTAAATAAAACATCTACCAGCCATAAGATTAGTGTTTTCTTTGCATTTTATTTTAAACAACATCAGTTTTCCACAGAATTTCTATGAACAACAACAACAACAAAAAGTAATTTAAATCTTCCAATCAATATAAATTCAGTTTGAATACAATGAATGGGATTATGTGCCGTTTCATGCTGCATTCCAAGCTTCAAAACGAATCCAGACAAACCCAACACATGATAAAAGTAGCCAAAACAACTGGTACAGTTGCAAAAAATTTCTAAATCCCTTGTAGCCCTTCGGGCAGGCATTATTCAGGTTTTGGTAGCCCAAAATTTAACTAGCCTGTAATAAAAATTAAAAAAAGACGTTGGCTGAACTTTGCTGTGGACAAATCAGCATGATCAGCAAAACCTAGTAGCATATTGGGATATATTTAAAATTGAAAATGAAAATGTGTCCTTTTATTATGTCTCAGACAAAACGCTGCATATTTCTTTGTGAAATTTAAATCTTAAATAATAAAACTAACTTGAAATTTTAAAACAAAAAAATCATACAACTAAAATAAATATCTTAATTTAAACAAATGCTTTGTCTGTGCTCTATTTTAAGTTAGAGGAAACCATTTGAATTACTATCCAAAAAAGATGCTAAATACATTTTATTTGGATTGTATAATCTAAAAATTTGAAGCAAAAAAAAAAAAAAAAGAACAGTCGATTTTACCTTTGTGAATGAGACACAAATATCACTCTCTGACAGCAGGTGCCACTACTGGAACAGCAGGTATTTAAAGGCTGCTGCCCCTCTAAGACCGGATGCACGGATCCAATATAATAATGCACTGGAGATTTATTTCTCCACTGTATAAGTGAACTTAAGATTGTGTTTACGAGAATACTTGCAGAGACAATTATTTTTTAGATAATTTTGTGTGTTCATTCTGAAGCAATGAAACACGAAAAGAGGAATCAATTCTGTGTAAGTGCATTGTCTGAAATTATCGTCGGCTTTGAATGAGTGCACGCAAGCTCCAAATGCACGCGAATGGTTTAAAAACCTTGAATCGGTAAGACTAGAAACAAGTGCAAACGATCAACTATGATCCATTTCACCCCTACAAGCGAGTGAACAATGCAAATCAATTTAGGAATTTTACATCACTATTCAAGATAGCCCATTTTGGAGCCCGATTGGAAAACACAATAGCGTTCCAAACCTGATATTTTAAGGAACACTCGAGTCCAAACAACACTGAACCCCATTGACTTTCATTGTACAGAAATATATATATTTTTTTTTTCGTCTTTTCTGTTCCACAGAAGAAAAAAAGTCACAGATGTTTGCAACAACATGAATGCAAGCAAGCGATGACCAAATTGGTGAACTATCCCTTTAACATTTAGTTTGACCTCTTTAGGTTGACGATAAGCATTACCTGAAGGTTAAATGTCTTCTGTCACTAAAGAAAACCAATGCAATGAGTAGACTAACTGTCTAGCTCTGGTTGCACTGCAAAGTGCTGCATCACTTTTATCACTACATGGTGAACTAGATTAACAGGATGAGAGCCTTTACCCGCACAGCCATTAAATATCTACTGGCAATAAATCTTAACTTAGCATCTGTGTTTATGTTGCTTGGGTGGAGGAGGAATTTAGATGGGCTGGAGGCGACAACAAAAGAAGACTTCCCTTTCAAAATGGAGGATGGACGGGCTAATTCGAGAATGGGGATTGTAAATGTAATGGTCTTGTCTTTCGACTTTGCCCCCAGGCCAATACAGAGCCATCTATCCATCGTTCCTCGGAGGACAAATGATCTACGGGTGAGAGTGGCCACTGCGGTTTCATCAGTGTGACACAATCAACAGTATTGTAGTGGTGCTAGATCAAGTGGAGCGTTGCAGTTGAGCGAGACTTATGAGTGTTGGGTAATTTAGAATCAATGGAAGAAACTGTTGTGTTTTGTCACATAAGCATCATCTCGCCTCAAGCCCTCACAGGGGTGCTCTTATTTTAGACACAGACCTTCACTGATTCCTCCCTTGAAGGATTCAGATGTTTCAGCGGTAGATTTATCCAGCGCTGCCATTCTGGCCTGTGACCAAACTCATCTATATCATTCCATGCCACTTTGTCAGGTCAGAGCAAGGACAGAAAGGAATAGTTCAACAAGAAAAAAAAAGTGTTTTGGGGAAACCAGAAGGAGAGTTTTTGAAGAATCTTCATGTTTCATAGTAACCAAATCTGTCAAGCTCAAAATAAATTATATTTTGCGTCTTTAAAAAAATAAGATATCTGTGTTATCGTAGTATTATATATATATATATATGGATACTTGGTCTGTATCCACAGAAAACAATCAAGACAGCTTTGTGTAACAAAGTGCAAATCTCTTTTATTTACAGCCTGAGAACTGTGCCTGAACATTTTTCATTGTTACTGTTGCAACTTCTGAACATGGATATGGAAAAAACACTATTTATAAGAAATAAGCTGTCATATCTGTCCTTTTTATCTGTGGGAACAGTTGATTACACTTAACTGCACAAGAACATCTTGCATGTTACACATCGGACTCGAGTTTTCCCAGAAAAGCTTGTCACTCTGCAGCGTCCTGCATTCTCCAGGTTGACCACCTCTGGAAGATGTGCATTAGCCCTTCTGCGGACTGAGATGTGGGGCACTTCCTTCACAGTGTGCTTCTTCTCTGGCTCTGAATGGTCTGTACTGTCTTCCTGTCCATTTTTATGCTAGTCCAAGAATGTCTTAGCCAATTCCATTCGAAAGTCAAGAAATTGCTTGAGTTGATATTGAAAGCTTGATCTTGCTGTTGGCTCTCCAGGGTCATCATCTGAGCCATCAGACTCAACCTGCAGAGTCCGACGTCTGGGAGTTCGCAAAATGGCAATGCTATGGTCTGAACCAGTGGTACAACTGTAATTGTACCTTAATAATAATAGAGTAACGCTTTTGTGAGGAACAAACCACAAAGTCATGCAAACTAGTAGTCAACATTTGAAGTGGATCAAAACATTTGATCAAAGTTGTTCTAAGAACACATTTGGTTTAAGGATTTACGACAACTTTGATGAAAGGTTTTGATCCACTTCAAAGGTTTCAAAGGTAGTGTAAATAAACATATAAATAAAAATAAATAAATATTATTAAAAGATAGTAAAAACGTTAAAATTGTGTAAAAAATAAAATAAAAACAAAATGCAGTGTTTTGTTTTAATGGAAGAATTAAGATGCAGGTAAGATTAGGAAATTAGGAAATGGAATTTGATTTTCTAACTAGTTTAGTTTAGTGCATATAACCATCCAAGATTGGAATTTGGATGAACTATTCCTTTAGCAAAGCAATTCACAGAGTTCAAGTCAATTCCTTTTAGTACGGTTTCCACTCTGCATACCGAATAAGAGCATCATTGACAGTTCAAATGAATAATTCATCTTTTATTTGCCGCCACAGCAAAATGCTAAATGCTTGCCTTTTTTTTTTATCTTTTACTTTTTTGTCAACTCCTACACGACTCAGTCATCATTCAGAAACAGGAAATAAAAAGGCAGGAAAGCGACGTGCCAGATATTCGCCAATGGAACATCTGGGTGTCTGTGAATGCTGTTATACGCTTTCTCTTGTCCCTCCAGCCGGAAAATGAAAGACGACATGTGGAGGGGTTGACAGGTAAAGTGATTGCCCCCTGCTGAGAGGTTGGCAGCATCACTCTCTATACTTCTCTCCTTTGTGCTGCTTTTCCTTGAGCCGATCTCATCTCAAATGTGGCCTCTCGTGGGGCCCTGAAAACATGGAGAGAAACAAACAAAAGGAATAACCGGTTGGAGAGGCTTATTTCTATTGGCTTTAGATGACCGTTCAACGGGTCACGCGGTAACGAAAATGATCTTGGACATCACAGCTGATGTTGTTTGTGATGGTTTGACAGATGTAGCAATGGCATTTAATATTTCTCCCTTTCCTGTTCTTCTTCTCCAGCTGGCAGGCATTGAAGGCAGAGAAAGGAAAAGCACTTAAATGTTGGATTCAAACCAGCATGTTTGACACCTTTTATAAATGCACTGACACAGTCAGACCTCTCTTTATGTGACACCGCTATCATTTTGAATGGCAAATCTAAATATGGAGAGTTGCAGAATTCAGGGGCTGACAGAGAAAACATTCTCTTTGGCTTGCTAAAAGCTGTCTCAAAAAGGACAGTGAAAAAGCTTCACTGGTACTTCAAATATGGGTAAAAATGACAAATGGCAAATAATGATCTCCAAAATATTTTGGATAATCCACTCCATCTGAATCCAAAATGGGGCCTAAAGCTTGGTTAAAGGCACATAAGAAAAGTAAAAGCCTTACTTCAATATATATGAGCCCCGTTATATGGAAATTTACTTTAAAATGCCTTTTCTAATGTATTAAAGGCATCAATCTTATTTCCATTACTTATTCCATTTTCCGTTTTAAAATGGCATTCTGTCTGAGTGGATCCTATGCCACAAAGACTTTTTTCCAGGTGTGTTGCACCATGCAGGGGTATATATTATATATATATATATATATATATATATATATATATATATATATATATATATATATATATATATATATATATAATTTTAATTATTACACAATTATTACAACTGCATTACCTTAAGTCTCAAAGTCAAATCCCCTGATGGTCCAATAGCACTCAGATAATAGCATCATTGTATGCTGGAGATGTCTGAAAAATGTTCATTAATATTACGAATCGATTAGAATATTGACCATTCCCTGAAAGTGAATCTGTGCTCATAGAACATGAATCCCATGAAATGTGCTGTAAAAACTGACATATAAAACATGACTGTCTTGAAACCCAAGAGAAGATTTAGACTAGAGATTTGGGAAACATATTAAAGCAAGCATCCCTTTTACTGTGGCTTAGTTACTTGAACCACTCACATTTGTGTTCTTTTGGGATTTTTTGGGGTCACATTTTCAGAACTTGTATCTCACTTGTAGCTTACTGAATCCACCTACAGGCAGAAGGTGATGCAAACAGGTGGAAGACGAGTCACCACTAATGTCTAATAAAGTATACCAGCTGACAACAGAAGGTTACTCTTTAAACTACAAACAATAAACCAATATAAACTCTTAAAGAACTGAAAAAGAAATCCCCCGCTACAAATAGGGCCACATTGTTGCAATTACGACTGTACATCAAGACAGCTTATGAACTCTAGGTAATGACTCAGTCACTTATCTGCTGTCTCCTAGTCTCCTAATACATTGTTTATTGGCGTACCACACAGCCCTAATTAAACACAAGAGCTCCTCTGGTGAGTTAAGGGGGAAAAAATCAGAGAAGCATCAGAGCTTTGAATGGTAATTAACCTAAAAACCAAGGCTTTATAAGAGACTAGCTTAATGAAGTGTTGTTCCTTAAAAGAAACAAAACTCTGTTTGCTAACATTGAGGGTCCATGTTGCACTATGACATTTTTAATTGTAACTCTGCGAGATAGGGAAAGAAAAGTTGTTAGAAAAATAAGTGACCCACGAATGACAGAAAAGCAAGTGTAAGAGCAATTACAGTACTTGATTCATGTTTCCTTGAGGCGACAGTCAAACTGAGCTGTCAAATGTTGGCATTTACTTTGCTTGTATAGAAAATAAGAAATAAAAATATAGTTACAGTGACAGTAAAGACAGTGATGTTACCAAAAATGACCAAAAACACATTCTATTCATCAAATACCCCCCAAGCACAACCCCCCCAAAAAAAACTGTTTCCACAAAAATACAATATTAAGCAGCAAATAAACATTTAAGGATGATTTCCGAAATGTGTAAAAAAGTTTCACAAAGTTACTGTTTTTACTATATGTGTGATCAAATAGATTTAGCTTAGGTTAGAGTTTCTTTAAATATACGGTATATTCCGTATACCTTGCTGCATAGTGCCTACATAGTCAGTTGCCTTTCCAAGGATTTGGAAAACTCTACAGCTTTATAAAATGTGCATGTCACACAAACAAGATTCCTCATATGAAGTAAAACAGAGTTTACAACTGATTCTAGTAGATTTGTATACTTTTGAAACTTGACTGATCTTTAGTTGTCACTACTTTTTGGTATTAAAGGAAATATAAGTATATTCATAATCAGCATATTTTTTGCTCCGGAATATGATGGCTTTCAGAACACAGCCATCATGCAGCAGTCACTGTCAATGTGAAATGGATGGCGATCATTTAGTTGCACAAGGAAAAGCAGCCATTTTTTAAATCCCACCTGAGCAGCAGGACAATATGAGACACATTTTAACTATTCTCAAACATGCTGGACATCCGTCATACAGAAGAGCAGGAAAGACAGACTGTTCACTCTTTTCCAGAAGCTTGGTAAATAAAAAACTTGGCCATTGATTCATATGTCTTTCTTTTTTCATACAGACAGTGGTGTTGGTCCCCTGGGTGCCAGAAGTTTGATGGTTGTTGTAAAGCCGTAATTGCTCAGCATGTGGTATTTGTCCTATTATCCTTTCAACACGGGGTCAATAATTTTTAAACAAGTTGTTGTGGCACAAATGTGTATCATTCCAGTCGAGTGTTGATCGATACGTCAGTGTTGTCTAAAAACGCACCATTATTTTGTGTGTATGCCTTTGGGCTATGCAACACTGATTGGAAACCCTGGATGGATGGTGGTCATCTCAGTGTGTAAAATTTACGAATGACATGTATAATATCTTCATTATTTCTCCTAGACAGGAATGAAATGGAGCCTTTTGCTTTTTCTCCTATAAGAAAAGGCCAACATTCCACAATACTATGACCTCAAAACACTTTTATCGTTGTGCATTATTTGTAAACAAACACATTTTTAAGTTTGCATCACACACTTGAAAAAAGCTCTCACTGGGACGTGCCCTCTCAAAAGATACTAATATGTAGAATTTAGGTACTAATATGCAACTTTAAGTTACTATGCACCCTATATGGGTGTGTATTTTGAAAAGGTACCACCCCATAAACTGTATAGTAAATATTTTTTAAATTGTTTTAATAGTGCATGACCAGCTCCATACGTATGGCTTTTCTGAAAGAGTAAACTTGTTCTGCAGCCCACCTGGTACAGTAATAAACATTCAGGCATGAGTCCCGTGAAACAGGAGTCACAATACAAAAGCTCCAAATCTTGTGGAAACAAGCTAAAATGGCATTGTTGCTTCGATAAATAAATTTGTCTGTCATGTTTTCTTTGTCAGCACTGTCGGTTAGGTTTAGTGTAGGTCGTAGGTGGTTGCATTATTTTATATGTGATATAGCGTTAGCCTTTTAGCACCACTCACCAGACATTTCACTTCTGAACTGCCATGATATAGACAACAATCAACTTAAAACACTGCCAGACTCACAGTAATGTGTTTTGGATAAAACCAAACAAGCTTTTAATACCACTCTCTGGACACTTTACTTCAAAGTGCTGCAAAATGTGAAAGAAACAGGTAATATCATGACTGGCACATCTTTCCAGTGTGCATGAGTTGGAGAATACCATAATAAGAGTTTCAGAAGCGATTGGTGACACAAATTGCTCTGAATATAAACTTTGGTCTCAATTCTTCCAAGCTCAAATGATCAGAACTGCTATCCACATTCATTTTAAAGCTTTGTATTTTTATCGTATATCCATTATCCAAGAAACTAGAAGAAACATCTGAGATAATGTTATTAAATAACACATGAAGTATCCTGAGCTATGGAAAGGCAACTTCTGAGTTATGAAAATTTCTTCTGGGATTACCTGATCAAGGTACTTTATCATAATTGTGGCTGTGTGATAAAAAAGAAAAGCATAGAAGCATCACTGTTTCCACTCTGACATCCACTTCATCTTCAGGTCACAAATGAACAGTTCACTTCTTACTAATCATTATGCAAAGTGAGAAAGCTTAAAGGTCTGCTGGACAAGTGTGAGCCCCATTGGGCAGCATTTCAATTGAACACCGTTTAAGGTCGAGCACTCTTCTCGAGAGTGAAGTAATGCACACAAACAAGGAGATGAAAGGTTGGTTCATTTGTCTAATAGGTGTTAGTTCCTCACTAAAGCTCAAGCGGGAATCATTTTCTGTCATGCTATGACTCTTCCATATGATTTCAGCCTGTGAGCCATTTCTTTCACTGCTAATGGGGTGCAGCTAAAGTGAGTTTGTTTCAAGATAAAAACTAAAAGCATCTGTTAAATGACT
This sequence comes from Carassius gibelio, assembly GCF_023724105.1. Lineage (NCBI taxonomy): Eukaryota > Metazoa > Chordata > Actinopteri > Cypriniformes > Cyprinidae > Carassius > Carassius gibelio. The sequence continues at coordinate 5,427,079 of NC_068396.1, forward strand.
GCTTACTTACTAGAAGACATCTGGCATATGTTTTGGGCAAACCAGTCTTGTAGAAGAAATGCTCAACAGTAGGGTTCTCAAAGTAGAAATGACAGAATCTCTTGGCGAAATTGATTTAGCGTTACAAAGCTTAAGTACTATGTTAAGTATCAGCCTACTGACAATCTCAAACCATGATCCACCAATCAGCGAAGTCGGTCTTACCATTGAGAATTTGAGATTTGTAGGAACTGTAGGAAGCAAGGCTAGGGTGAGATCGACATCCATCACACCTTTCATCCCAAACTTGAAAAGTTTTCTTTACCAGGTTATTGAATTTTCTTGGTAGCTTTTAATCTTTTATGGGCTGTTTGTTGTTTCGAAAATAAACTTTAGCATCCCTTTTGGCTTTTTTAAATGGGTTCTACATGAACTCTCTCATCATGAAATCCCTTGTCCGTTGCCCCGTAGAATGACTCATTCTGTCACAAGTTCCCCTCGAGAAAAGACTGGTTAGTCTAATAATGTTGTTTGGTAAGTTTATATGTCTTACATGGTTATCCTGAGGATAAGTTATTGTTGGAATTGTTTTCCTTTGTGTGTGTCTTTTTCCCCAGTTCATTTTTGAAATCAAACATAGCTAGATATACTGAAATTTGCAAGTAAAGTTGCACTGAGGTCCTAAAACCTGCAATTCTGCGTGTTGCTTTACAATTCAGATTTGCTATTTTCCTTTCCTCCCTGCTGTGTTGATCTTGTGTATGTCTTTCTATGTATTTGACCTTTCTTTTGCTTGGACTGCTCCTCATAAAATCACAGACATTTGGCTGTGTGAAGCAGTACTGCTTCAAAAGAGGCCTTTTTTGAGTCTCCAAAGTAACAGATAATTTAGTCAGATGATGAAATTGAACATTCTGAAGCTGCACTAAATAACTAGCAAAGGAAAGTTCATGTCATTTAAGTTTCCTGTCGCACTGCAGAGTTTTGCTTTTTGAATAAATCATTATTTTGAACTGATACTTTGCGAAGCATTTGTATCAGAAAACTTTAAGAAATAGCTTAAAATTTTTAATACTGTTCATATACAGGTCCTTAGCATATTGTGATAACAGTTCATTATTTTCCATAATGTAATGATAAAAATTAAACGTTCATATATTTTAGATTCATTGCACACCAACTGAAATATTTCAGGTCTTTTATTGTTTTAATACTGATGATTTTGGCATACAGCTCATGAAAACCCAAAATTCCTGTCTCAAAAAATTAGCATATCATGAAAAGGTTCTCTAAACGAGCTATTAACCTAATCATCTGAATCAACTAATTAACTCTAACCACCTGCAAAAGATTCCTGAGGCTTTTAAAAACTCCCAGCCTGGTTCATAACTCAAAACCGCAATCATGGGTAAGACTGCCGTCCTGACTGCTGTCCAGAAGGCCATCATTGACACCCTCAAGCGAGAGGGTAAGACACAGAAATAAATTTCTGAACGAATAGGCTGTTCCCAGAGTGCTGTATCAAGGCACGTCAGTGGGAAGTCTGTGGGAAGGAAAAAGTGTGGCAAAAAACGTTGCACAACGAGAAGAGGTGACCGGACCCTGAGGAAGATTGTGGAGAAGGACCGATTCCAGACCTTGGGGGACCTGAGGAAGCAGTGGACTGAGTCTGGAGTAGAAACATCCAGAGCCACTGTGCACAGGCGTGGGCATGAAATAGGCTACAGAGAAGCAGCACTTGACTGTTGCTCAGTGCTCCAAAGTACTTTTTCGGATGAAAGCAAATTTTGCATGTCATTCGGAAATCAAGGTGCCAGAGTCTGGAGGAAGACTGGGGAGAAGGAAATGCCAAAATACCTGAAGTCCAGTGTCAAGTACCCACAGTCAGTGATGGTCTGGGGTGCCATGTCAGCTCCTGGTGTTGGTCCACTGTGTTTTATCAAGGGCAGGGTCAATGCGGCTAGCTATCAGGAGATTTTGGAGCACTTCATGCTTCCATCTGCTGAAAAGCTTTATGGAGATGAAGATTTTGTTTTTCAGCATGACCTGGCACCTGCTCAAAGTGCCAAAACCACTGGTAAATGGTTTACTGACCATGGTATTACTGTGCTCAATTGGCCTGCCAACTCTCCAGACCTGAACCCCATAGAGAATCTGTGGGATATTGTGAAGAGAAAGTTGAGAGACGCAAGACCCAACACTCTGGATGAGCTTAAGGCCGCTATCGAATCATCCTGGGCCTCCATAACATTACCTTTAATAAACAATTATTTTTTTTATTGGTATTAATATTTTCTTATTATATTATTGATACTATTGTGAGCTTTATTGTTAATTTTGCTATTACAATTATTTTACATTTTTTTATTCTATTTTTTATGAAAAAAAAGCAATTTTACTAAAATTACATTTAAAATTCTATATGTGAACAAATAATCATAGAATGACTTCTAAAGGACTATGTGACACTGGAGACTGTAGTGATAATAATTCAGCTTTGCATCAAAGGAATGAATTACATTTTAAAATATATTACATACAGGTGCATCTCAATAAATTGAATTGAATTGTTGGCCTTCTGGAAAGTATGTTAATTTACTGTACATGTACTCAATACTTGGTAGGGACTCCTTTTGCTTTTATTAATGCCTCAATTCAGCGTGGCATGGAGATGATCAGTTTGTGGCACTGCTGAGGTGCTATAAATGCCCAGGTTTCTTTTACAGTGGCCTTTTAGCTCATCTGCATTTTTTGGTTTGGTTTTTGGTCTTTTTTTCTTGACAATACCCCATAGATTTTCTCTGGGGTTCAGGTCCGGTGAGATTGCTGGCCAGTCAAGCACACAAATACCATGGTCATTTAACCAACTTTTGGTGCTTTTGGCAGTGTGGGCAAGTGCCAATTCCTGCTGAAAAAAGGAATTTGGACCACTGGGCAACAGTCCAGTTCCTCTTCTCCTTAGCCTAGGTAAGATGCCTCTGATATTGTCTGTGGTTCAGCAAATTCCTTGACACGTCTGTATGCCTTGAACTCAGCCTTAGTCCATTCCTTGTGAAGTTCACTCAAATTCTTGAACCAATTTTGCTTGACAATCGTCATGAGGCTGCGGTTCTCTCGGTTGGTTGTGCATCTTTTTCTTCCACAATTTTTCCTTCCACTCAACTTTCTGTTAACATGCTTGGATACAGCACTCTGTGAACAGCCAGCTTCTTTAGTAATGAATGTTTGTGGCTTACCCTCCTTGTGAAGGGTGACAATGATTGTCTTCTGGACAACTGTCAGATCAGCAGTCTTCATCATGATTGTGTAGCCTAGTGAACCAAACTGAGAGACCATTATGAAGGCTCAGGAAACCTTTGCAGGTGTTTTGAGTTGATTAGCTGATTGGCATTTCACCATATTCTAATTTGTTGAGTGAATTGGTGGGTTTTTGTTAAATGTGAGCCAAAATCATCACAATTAAAAGAATTTAAGACTTAAAATACTTCAGTATGTGTGCATTGAATTTGTTTAATACACGAGTTTCACAATTTGAGTTGAATTACTGAAATAAATGAACTTTTCCATGGCATTCTAATTTATTGAGATGCACCTGTAGAAAACAGTCATTTTAAATTGTTATAACATTTCCCAGTGTTATGTACAGTATTTCAATAAATGCAGTCTTCATGAGCACAACAACTTCTGAATGACAGTGTGTTCTATTAATAGTTCTGCATATTGTTGGGTCTATGCCATTAAACACAAGTTTAATCTTGTCCCTTAAAAAACTAAAAAAAGAAGAAGGAAATTGAATTGAATTGTAATGTGATGCCTAGTGTAAAAATGAGAGCTGCTGAGACCCACTGATCAAAACACGGGTCAATTCACTCGTCCATTGTGCATGTTTCCCAGATGGTCGCCCACCTAGTTTTCGGAAAACTCCCAATTGTAGCAGAGGAAGTCGGTTTGGCTTGTTTTGAGAAACAGGATTAGAAAAAAAATAGAAAAGATGGAGGAAGATCACCGAGGTGATGCTAAAAGAGAGAGTGATGTGTTGGCAAAGCTCTCTGCAACACCCCCCACCCATGCTCTGGACGTGCGTGCGTGTGCGCATGCGCCAGCAACCTTCCTACACACTCTTGCAAGTCTCTCGCTATCTTTTTATCTCTCTTTCTCTCTCTCTCTCTCTCTCTCTCGTTCTGTCTGAAGCAGGGATGCGCTCTACCAATCTCTCTCGCGTTCACATTTCCTCCCTCTCCATCACAGACTCTCCTCCCTTCTGTCATCTGTGTCTGTCTGTCTCTGCATCATGCGGCAATGACAATCCCATACTAATTAGCCCAGTGCCTGCGTCTTTCAGCACGACGGTGTCACGTTTACGTAAGCCAGCACAAGTGACAGCAAAGTTCCTCAGCGTCGAGCAGAGGAGGAAGCGGACTGGCCTACGGCCCCGGCCGCTAAACTTTCAGACCCCACTCCAACGCCGCCGAGAATGTAAAAAGATATACAAACCCGTGGAATTGTTCTTCTTCCCCTTATTAACGAGTGACTTGCGTGATAAATGGTGCTGAGAAGACACTGACAGCTCACCTGTAGCCCGCACTCGGCCGGCATTAGGTTGCATTTAAAGCACAGGACTGCACAAATAAAGCACGCTCTTCTGATGAATAATGATTGACTGCCACTGAAAGATCTGCGTCAGTTGTAGCTGCAGCTTTCTGAACTGTGCCGCAGGCAATTACTTTGTTTTATATAAAAAATAAAAAAAAAAGCGAGAAGGAGGGAGAAAAGAGCGGGAGCTCGGAAAAGATCATAGTGCCATCTAGTGGACTCTGTCGGTGGAGAAAGTTGTTGTTTACAGGAAAGGTAATTAAATTACCCCATTAACTCAGCTTGAGTTTTGTGTGTGTGTGTTGGGGGGGGGGTAACTAAAGCAAGGTTAGTTGTAAAACACGTCTATATTCATAGACTACCCACAGTTGAGTAACTAATTTATTTAACAATTTATCAGAGCAGAAGTTGTTCTACTGAGACGCACAATCTTTTAAAGGTTAATGAAGGAGACCCTAGCTATATTTTCTTATAACAGTCCTGAGGCCAAATTCACCTTATCTTTACCCGCTTTGCCATCACATGAATGAGTTTTAAAATGTATTAAAAAAAATGTTTTGTAATAAGATTTTTACAATATCACTGATCTTACTTTATTTTTATCAAATAAAGCAGCTTTGGTGAGAATAAGAGACTTCTTTTTTAAAATTTTAATGGTAGTATATGTCACATTAATAGTTTAGCATATTATTAAGTTGTTTTTTTAATAGATTTAGGCATACATTGTTGTTTAGTTTTGTACAGAAGTAATGGTCCAAAAGCTGTCAGTGGGGCGGTACGTTTTCAAAAGTTACTAATATGTACCATTTAGATACTAATATGTTCACTTTATATGTACCTTTGAAAGGGTGCTGCCCCAATGACAGCTTTTGTATCCTTTTTTTTTTTTCTGAAAGTGTATCTGACACTTTATTGGGTCGCCACTAGATGTCTAGTGTATAACTTGGATCGTAAAGCAAAACCAGCATACTTGCATTGATCCACAACACACATCTTTAACCGCTACAAATCAAGCTTCTATCCATGCAACAGATGTCTTAATCTTCTGGTTTGCACTGCATAAGCGTAAAAAAAATGCCACGGCACTGAAGATTTTATGCAGAAATCAATCAAGGATCCCTTTATGGATTCCCCTATGCCTGATTTAAAACATTCATCTCTGTGCTGGCTGGGATGGCGAGAGCTAAAAATACCCCGCTTTAGGTTTAGAGGCCAACAATGCAGGGTAAGAAATCTACTTTGCACCGCGATCAATAGGTACGGGTTTCCCGTCAAGTGCACCGGCAACCTCTTTAGTCATTCAACCCCTTTCAAATGGCTCCCGAGTTCACACTGGAATCGTTGTGTCCCGCCAATTTCTAATTTCACAATGTTTTGGTAGGAGGATTAGCCGTGCCGCCATGGAGCACTATTTCTTTGGAGTAGGAAGAAGCGGGCTCAGGGAGAAAGAAAAAGAGTAAATCTGTTTCCATAAAGGGAAAGGTTTTGAAAAATGCAATTTATTCCTCTTGCTTTGAGGCCTGATTTCTTTCATATCACGGTCTAAGCCGCAAACCAGAGAACTTACCTGGCCGGTTGAGAGAAGGTGAATTGGAAAAGCTTATCTCCGAGGTGCACTTACTCCCAAGTTGGGGTGTTTTTGAGACAGATTACGGCATTTGCCGAATGTGAATATGAGATGAGTAGTTGTGCATGAGTCAGCACATATAAGTCAGTGGTTTCAATGCTACTATTAGCAAATGTGGAGCATGGGATCTGCAGAGAACAGGTATTATGCTCATGAACTTGCTCGTGTTCACCAGTCAGGAGCAATAAACATCCCTTTACAAAAGTACTATTGAGGTGCCAAGGTAGAATGATAGTATCGGATGTTAATCCTGTGGTGCTTTCGATATACAGCATGGCACTGAATGATTTCTGTATTCATGTGAATCTCACAAAACCTGTCACATGTCATGACAAACTTTAAGGAAAAGAAAAAGGATATCATTTTGTGACAAACACAACATACAAATCTGAAATTAAATCTAAATTAGTATACTTGTACATTTATTTATTTATTTTTTACTGAGTGTGTGTGTGTGGGTGGGTGTGTGTCTGTGAGGGAGAGAAATGAATCCTTATATTATAAGGTTTAGATATGCTACTCAAAGGTACAGTAGGTCAGAGTGTATTACCATGTCACATGTCTAAAAATGAATAAAATAAATAAACCATTGCTGTACTAAGATGCTTTTCTGTAAGTGAATGCAAACAGGGTAGACCAACTGCTATATTTAATGTCCAAATGCAGGTTTTCCCATCTTCAAGTTTAGCTGTTATTTCCAACCTGTGAGGAGCCTTCTGGCAACTAGTGAATTCCACTCCAGACTAAGATCAGCTCTCATTCTAATACTGTGTTCATACTGTGTCCATCCAGAATAATATACAGAATATATATATATATATATATATATATATATATATATATATATATATATATATATATATATATATATATATATATACACACACAAGCGACCGATTTGAATTTAAGATTTGCCTAATTATTTAACATGAATGATTTAATGTGTTGCATGAAGAAGGTGTCAAGTACTTAGATGAATGGACACGACATTAGCATTGACACCAGACAGTTGCTATCAGTGTTCCTCTGTTTCTTTCACAGTCACTTCCTAAGGGTGCGAGAATGATTTGTCATCTTCATAAGGCATCTGATATGAAAATCTAGGCAGACATAATCTCTAATAAAAGTCGTGGCACTTTGCAAACTCGTTTTTCATATACATCTCAGTGCTCTCTAGATTTCATGGCTTTGGTAGTATTTTTCATTCAGTTTGTGTTGTGCTGGTGTTTTCTCAGTAGATTTGGTCTGAGGAGATTGCTGAACCCAAGCAGAAGTCAAAAGAAATGAATGGACCTCTAGCTTGTGAAATATTCATGTACAATACACCCCCAAAACGCCTCTGCTATTTTCAGAGGACAAAACAATGTTCCTGCTCTCTACTTCATGTCATAGGCCTTAAAGGAATAGTTTACCCAAAAATGACAAATGGCTGAAAAGTTACTCACCTTCTGGCCATCCGAAATTTAAATGAGTTTGTCACTTCATGGAATCAGATTTGGGGAAATGTAGCATTACATCACTTGCTCACCAGTGGATCCTTTGCAGTGAATGGGTGCCGTCAGAACTTGAGTTCAAACAGCTGAAAAAAACATGTAATCCACAGCGCTCCAGTCCATCAATTAACATTTTGCGAAGTTAAAAGCTGCATGTTTGTCAAAAAAAAAAAAAAAATCTATCATGAAGACACTTTCAACTTTACTTTATTGTGAGGTTTTTTTGTTTTTTTCAGCTATTTGGACTGACAGCTTCTGATGGCACCCAGTCACTGCAGAGGAACCATTGGTTAGCAAATGATGTAATGCTGCATTTCTCCAAATCTGTTCTAATGAAGAAACAAAATCATCTACATCTCGGATTGCCTGAGGGTGAGAGGGTGTGTGTGTGTGTGTGTGTGTGTGTGTGTGTGTGCGCGCACTATTCGTTTAAAGGAACAATTCATCTCTCAAATGAAAATTCTATTTTAATTTATTCACACTTAATGTGTTCTGATTATGTTTTATTTTGCCACACAACACAGACTAATCGTTATATTGCTTTTTTAACCTTTATGGAGAATTAAAACACAGGCCATTTTGTCTTTCATGGAAGAAGGAAAATAATAGTTTGGCACGCCAAATAATGGCTGACTCGTTTTTTTGGGTGAGGTGTTATTTTAATAGCCTTTTCAGGGCAAGAAATGAAGGGCATTACACACAAACACACACCAGTTTTGCTCATACAATGTCATAGTACAGAAGTTGTGAATATTAGGTCTATAGAGAGCCAAAACAATCCATCGAGGAGGCAGTGAAGGAGTCCAGCTCATTTTTTCTGCCGTCTGCAGGGAGTTGAAAGGGATGAGCAAGTAAAAATCACCAGCCGTTCTTTGCATAATTCAAGCACCCTGCAAAAAATGAATTAATGATCTCATCAGAGTGCTATTGTGTACACTAACTGTGTAAAATATGCCCAAGCAATTCGCCTGCAAATGCAATGTGAGTGCTTATTGTAACATGACACTGGTAATTAAAGGTTTGTGTGACAGTACATTGTAGAACAATGCGCACTTCCACAGCTAGTGGCTACGAACAACAGCACAATCCTAATAGCCAGCTTACGTTGCCTAGATACAGTTGCTGTAATTGTCACAGATGCATGGTTTTACTGTGAAAGCTAAGTAATTATGTTTTGTTTCTGTTTGGCTTTTTTTAAAACTGCAATGCATTTGCCACCCACAAACTTCACGTTTTCTCTGACACCTTTGCCACCCACATCCACAAACGCGTTGGATTCGTTTTGCACAAACAGAACTGATTAAAATGAGAGATTGTATATAAATAAAGTGGTGGGTCATGATCTAAAAATGGGTCACAGGTCCTTTTAGGTCGTGGGTGACATGGAGAAAGCCGTGCCAAATACAAATAATAATCTGAAATTAACCAAGAAAAGAAATGTTTCTCCAAAGAGAGAAAAAGCTTTCCATCTACTCAGTCAAAAATATGGCAAAATATTTCTGTTGGTTTTATGAGAGTTACTAAAGATTTGTTTTAAGCAACAAAATTTGCTTTGAAGTAAATTGTATCCATTTAAACAAATCATGTGAGTAATTTTTCATTTTAATTGTTGGCCCCATGCAGCTCATGCCAATATCATTATATATATAAGAATTTAATACTTGGATTTACCAAGGATGCATTAATCAAAAGTGACAATGTTACAGAAAAAAATCTCATAAATAAAATGTTTTACTTTTGAACACACACACACAAAAATATATATATTTAATTGTTTTGAGCAACAAGTCATCACATTAGAATAAAATACTACATATTACAACATATTCACATTGAAACAGATTTTAAATCTGTAATAATATTTCCCCCCAATTTTTACTGTATTTTTGATCAAGTAAATGTAGCCTTATAAGCATAAGTGACTCCTTTCAAAAACACTAATTCATCGTTTGAATGGTAGTGTCATATAATAGGAAATATATAGATTAAAAAAATGATTTTAAGGAAATTTTTTGTTTAGATCTCTGCTTAATGACTGTGTTGGAATGCCACTTGAAGCCAGTAAAGCCATTTGGGAATCACTTAGACAAACGTTGCATTGTAAACCATTCTTTATAACATGCCTTTAAAATACAGAGAGTGGAAGGGATGCAATTAAGGAATGATGATGGTCTAAAAGATGTTATTTGCACGTCAGCGCCACTTCAAGTATTTAAAATTCATATTTGTCATAACTCATTAGCCGTCTAATTGGTTATGCGGTGGATGTCTGCATAAACAATCATACAGCAAACATCAGCAAAGCCGAGTTCTATACATTAATCTACTCCAGTGCAGTTCTGTCACGTTAGTTCAAAGCATTTATATGTGCGAGAATCTTCCCTTCCTTGATACGATCCAGACAGCCCTGAGTCTGCTCACATCTGAACACCAGAAAAGAGTTCCCCATGCAGAAGGCAAACTTGTGAGATTCCTACATCTGAAATTCCCAAGCCTCAGTGCACGTCGTCCTCTTCTATCCCTCCTATCTCCAGGGAACTTGGCAGCGGAGCCGACTTCTCCTTTATAAGGGATTTGTGGCAAGTGGATAGTTTACTGATCGAGCAACCACTCGAAGGAAACCAATTAATAGCGTTCTCCGCCATGCCTTGATTTGCAGTGGAGTTTATTATCCCAGCCAATGCATTAAATATTAATGTATACCCCAGCATGACTCTTGAGGGGTTTAGTGAGAGGTATTTAGTTTGTTCTGTATTGAGTTGTCGAAAACAACTGCTTAGGGGGTTCAGATTGGTGCATTCGCAGTTATTATTTATAAATGGAACTATTTGTTTTTGTGCACTCTATTTTATATAGATTATTTATGGTTAAAATGCAATATATGTAATTTTATACCCAAAAAAAAAAAAAAAAAAAAAAAATCTGGGTCAAGGGTCTTAAAAATTGAATGTATTCAGTGCAATGATTGTATTATCATCATTATTCTGTAGAGATTTATTTGTTTTATCTTTTATCCTTATCTCTTTTTTTCACTTTAGATTTATTTATCTTCAAATGCCTTTGATGACTGTGCCAGTTAACATGATTTGTTTCATTTTGGTGCATTATATATATATATATATATATATATATATATATATATATATATATATATATATATATATATATATATACATATATATATATATATATATATATATATATATATATATATATATATATATATACGTATATATATATATATATATATATATATATATATATACGTATATATATATATATATATATATATATATATATATATATATACGTATATATATATATATATATATATATATATATATATACATATATATATATATATATATATATATATATATATATATATATATTAGTGCTGTCAATCGATTAAAAAAAATTAACTAATTAATCGCACAATTTTTTAAAATTAATCGCGATTAATCGCGATTAATCGCGATTAAAAGACTGAAACTTTTTGGATATGTAAATGTAAAATGTAAATAATTAATGTAAACTCAAGACAAAGAAACTATTTAAATTCAAAATATGATTGTTTATTGGAATTTTTGTTTAACTTGTAACACAGATTTTCTCATGTAAACAACATACCTGCAATAAACCATCAATATCCTCCAAATTAACTTGGCTTGAAAGCCATATTTATTACAGAAATAAAAACACAGGCATGTAAGTACCATTTGAATTTCAAAACAATCAATGCCAATAAAAAACAAAAATGATTTCCATGTTGAAGTCTAAGTGGACTGCAAAAAAATTCCAAAGTATAGTCATTGCCAGTGCTTTAAGTGGGCCGGTACGCACCAGTACTCAGTACCGCCACTTCCAAATATAGCTCTTGAGCCTACCGCCACCTCTCCGTGCGCCCAGAACGTGCTTGTAGCATACCGGTACGCTCATTTGGACATCTGTGTTAATAGAGGTTTTAATCTTTTACCTGCACTGTCGATTTTCAGAGCGCCCTTCACAATGCAAGCTTCCTAATTCATCCCACCCAGAGCAGAAACTACATTACCCATTCACCCATTAAGTTACACAAGTGAATAGCGCATGTGTCGCTTTTCCCACTGTTAAGTGTCAACAACTCAACGTGGCCGGAGAAGGTGTGTGAAACTCGTTGTGAGTTATACTAAAGCAAAATCTTGAGTATTTATTGTCTGATAAACATTAAAAACTGTCTGCGGAGGTTGAGTCGTCCTGCAGCCCCCGCTGGCTGTTCATTGGCTGCAGCATCTTTTTTCTAAGTTCTAAAAAAAGACGGCAAGGCACAAATTTAGATATTCATTTATGTAATTAATCTATAGCCTATGCACAAAGACAATATGATCTTTTTGTCCCCTTTTTGTTTTAAAACTTGATGAAGAGAGAGAGCGCAAGTTGCTGCAGCTGAGGACAGTGATGCACGCGTACAGGAGTGATTGACAGTTCGCGGCACTGTGTACAAAAAATACTCCGCTACACAATTATTTCGTCATTTTCGTTTAAGCTTATTAACGTTAGCGTTACATAAAGGTCTGATTTACGCAATGACTATGACATTTGAGTTCATGATTTTAATGTTGCTGTTTCTTGTGGCAGACTAAATGAAGAGTAATGTTTCTTGTGGCAGACTGAAGAGTAATCCGGCAGAGTTTTATACTGAAACTTTCCGTCTAAAAGTCCTTCCTTGGTCTTATCCATATTTCTTTGCACGTTGAACACACATAGGCCACAACTGGAAATAAAAAAAACTGCAACCGCGTTAATTGCGTTATTTTTTTTTAACGCGTTAAATATTTCAAATTAATCGAATGCGTTAACGCGCTAATTTTGACAGCACTAATATATATATATATATATATATATATATATATATATTAATCAGAGTTTTATTCTATTCATGTTAAATGCAAGTGTTAAGTGGTGCTGACTGATCCACAATCAAGCCAATTTATTTAATTCATAATTACAGTATTTTGTCTCAGTTAGACAATTACTAAATGCATTGCAATGTGAAAAGTGGAAAAAAAATATTTAAAGAAATATATATATATTATAAATATATTGCACATTCAGAATCTAAAAATATCAATAAAATAATTGTATTTATATATATATATATATATATATATATATATATATATATATATATATATATATATATATATATATATATATATATATTATTATATATTATTATTATTATTATTTATTAGAGTATCATGCTAATGGAAAACTCTATTGAAAGTCACTTAAAGGGAGTTTTTATATGGTGCGTGGTGTTGCATAAGCTTGTTCATTGTCACTTTTGAGGTTTCAGTTCAGATGTTCTCTTAGTAGGCAGCTGCCTGTGTAGTAAGTAGACAGCACATAATTGTAAAGAGCCTTGTCTGACAAATAATTAGCATCACAACATTAAAGACGATAACAAAATCTAAAGTGCTTAAAAATGTCCTAGTATTGTCTATATCAGTAATTAGGCCGTATTATAAAAAGAAAATACCTCAGTGACAGCCGTGTTCAATATCCAGCACGAATCCGCTGCTGCATTGATTCAGTACATCAGCGACGACACGACAAAGTGTTTTGGCCCAGCGGAGGAGAGCGTCAGGAGAACGAAGGAGAGCCTGACACAAAAGGACTTGATTAAAGAATAAACATTGAGGGTTATAATTAAGAAGTGTTAATGAGGCGTGCAGGTCTCATCGCCTCTGCTCCTGCAGCCCTTCAGGGCCAGGACAGGCACTAGACAAGCGATTCCTAATTACGCCATGCAACTGCTGTCCTGACAATAGCCGTGATGACAATAACTCCAATGAGACTGCAAACAGCGGAGCAGATTCAGAGTACAGCGTGTCATGAATGGATTAGTTGTCAGCCACAGGGAACAATTAATTGCTGGTTAAAGGCTCAGTATTAAAAACTAGATTTTGATATTTTCTGAGGAAATGTAAGTGGTGTTTGTCTGTTTGATTCTAGGTTATTGTGGCTGGCTGGCTGCTTTGGTTGCTATAAGGTGTTTTGAGTGGTTTGTAGTCTGTTGCTATATGGATGCTAAGGTGTTCTCTGCTTTTGCTTACTGGACCAGTAAGTAAAGTAAAGTAAAGTAAAGTAAAGTAAAGTAAAGTAAAAAGTAAAGTAAAGTAAAAAATAAAATAGTATTGATAGATACATATTATAAGTTATAATAGAATTGTTAGTCTTAAACTGCTTAGTTTAATAAAATGGTGACAGAAACGGAGAGACATCAAAATACACTTTTTCGATGTTATTTAATTTCAATATCATTATTATATAATTAAAATATTATAATTGTAAGAGTAGAGAGCACTTTTATCTTGTATTATTACATAATAAGATTAGGGAACACTATTCACTATTACTACTACTATTACCTACTTGCTTATTAAAATGCATATTACTAGCATATTAGCTGTTTATTAGCACTATTTATTAGTTTTAGCACAATGTAAAGTCTTATTCTGCACGACCATATTCTAGATCCCTTAAACCTATACCTAAACGTTACTTCTACAAGTACCTTACTTACTACCATTAAGCAGCAAATTAGGAGTTTTTTGAGGGAAAACTCTTTGTTAATAGTGAGCATGTCTTTATTTCTATGTTCTTTTTTTTTTTTTTTTTTTTTTTTTTACTGCAAGGAGGCTAATACATTTCAAAGTAAAAAAAATTTAATAAAAAATTAGGACAAGACTTGCTTGATTTTAGCCATCATTAATTGATTGGATCATGAAAAGTGGGCATTTTATACCAGAATGGAGAACTGAATGCAAGTTTGCCTATGGCTATTCCTTAAACATTACCCACAAGTCCCATCAGTCCCATAGCTGTTTCAGAGGCAGAACAGCTTATTACATTTTCATAAACTGTTACAAAGACAAAAAAAAAATGTTTTCTTAGAAATAACACAGTGAAAGGCAGTGTAGAATCACACACAATGCGTTAAGAATGCATTAAAGAATATAGGGTGCTTTCTCCCACTGGTTTCTAACAACTCAATTTAGTTAGTGAATGCACATAAATCCTCCTGCAGTAATTTGTCTAGAACTGATCCTTCTTTAGACAAGTGTAACTGAACATGTGTCATAACAGCCCCCAACAACTCTCGCTCCATGTAATCAAAGATCCGTCTGTCTGCTAACATACCACCATATGTAAGCAACCACCAGCATTATTGCCTAGACAGAGTGGAAGTACAAGGAGAAGAACGCACGGACAGAAAATACCAAGAAACACAAAAGGAGCAGAGAAATAAATAGAAGGAAACAGTGTTAAGTATTTCAGAATAGATTCGGAAAGCAAGAAAGACACACAAAGAGGCTGAATATTTATTATACGGCTGAAAGATGTCTGGAAAGAGTGTTTTGGGAAAGGCTACAAGCTTGTGTCAAGGAAATGACGCCGGCTTTGTGAGACTTGTTAGAGCTGTTTGGAAAAGTTTAGCAAAGTCATGTCAAAATCCCAAAATAATTTGCTCATTTTTAAACTCTTATTGCCTCTGGGCTCAATCAAATGGCATTCTGAGTCATTCTGCAGTTTTGGAAGAAAAACAGCTTGAAAACATGATTTTGCACAAAACATGAATATAGATGAAAACATTGCTCTGTACTGAAGCTCAGTTTTCCGTATTTCCATATGTATATGTAAAGCTACTCTATACATCAGCATTATAAAAGGTTTTTTTTTTTTTTTTTTTTTAGAACTAAAATATTATTATATTATATTATATTATATTATATTATATTATATTATATTATATTATATTATATTATATTATATTATATTATATTATATTATAATCAGGGCTGCACATAAGCTTTTCAGTCTGGTTCTCATAAGAGCACCTGGAGATACACAATTATTTTAGAATAAACTAAAAAATTAAATGCTTATATTTTATATTTAATATGCTAATAACAGCTTTTTTTTTTTTTTTTTTGTTCACGAATGTGCACCTGCATAACACTTACACCCCTGTATATTTTTAAATGCTTTTAAAATATTATTCACAAAATTAACCAGTTGTTTACACCAATGGAAGCATGTTTTAAAGGTCATATAAAGTAGATATGCCTGTTTAGGATACAATTGCAAAAACTCACATTTCAGAGTGTACTTGTGCTTGAACTATAATGGTGGGACTCCAAAACTCACCAATTAATGAAGCAGAATTTGAATCAAAGTGTCTTGCCATTACACTGGATGTAAAAAGGCAAGTCTAGTGAGGCTGAGGAACTGCAGTCCCCAGACAGCCAGAGAGAGAGAGAGACTTTAGTAACACATCGTGTCTGGCGATAGAATCAGAGGGCTGTGAAACAGTCGCTTGGGTACCTTTTGATGTCCTGTACTCGCTGGAGACAGATACAAGGCGTAGTTTCCACATTATCTCCTATCCGACACGGAAATCAAGCCCACTCGACTTCACATGCTGCGTTTGAATGGGAACTAGGTCAGTGTTCTGTGATAGCAGATGGAGAAGTGGTCCACTAATGGCCGTCTATAATCTTCATGCTTCTGTTGAACGTCATAAGACTAATAATGATGCATTCAGACCAGAAGATTGAGCTTGCATATAGACAGGTTATTAGTGATATTGTGACTTTTGCTCAGAGCTAAAAACTTGTATTTATTTGTTTATTTATTTATTTATTGATAAAACGGGCAAAATGTATTGTACACTTTTACATTTTAAGAAGGGTCCTGGGCCGAACCAGAAAGCAATTGCCTGCCAACCATCCAGAGTGCCCAAGCAACTGCGTTACGGCGTCACTTTTTTGCAACACTCACATTTTATGCACAAATTAGACAAATCTAATACTGATATTTTCTTTAAACATAAATTGTAATTTATTCTTGTGATTCAGAGCTGGATTTTCAGCATTTAGTCTTCGGTGTCACAGAATCCTTCAGAAATAAATCCAATAAGCTTATTTGATGCTCATGTAACATTTCTTACAGTCAGTGCTGACAATAGTTTCAGGTTTTTTTTTTTTTTTTTTTTTGTGGATGTCATTTATTTATTTATTTAGCTTAATTAATTAATTACTTATGTATTATTTTTTAAATAGTTTTTGATGAATAGAAAGTTCAAAAGCACCTTTTTCCCTTTTTATTTTTTTACATTTTGTAACTATAAAATTACTGTATAAAATTATTACTTTAAAAAAAATATATTACTGACCCCTTTTGAAGGTTTAAAGCAGGTTTTAAAGGTGCTTTCTGGACCTTGACAGTGTAACTTACTTGGCAGTCAATGGGACAGTCACAATCCTCCCAGTTTTCATCCAAAATATCTTAAATTGTGTTCCGAAGACGAAAAAAGCTTTTACGGGTTTGAAACGACATGGGGGTAAGTTATTAATGACTACATTTTCATTTTGGGGTGGAGTATCCCTTTAATAATATGAAACGTATCTCTGCACCCAACATCATGTTCTGATTTGTCACTTATACACACTGAGTGTTTTTAGAAATAAAGATTGGGTTTATCGAATCGTAATGTCTCTGTTTCTCTCCTCACACTCGCTCCATCTCACTTTGTAATCTGTGGATGGGCAGCAGAGTTTTATGTGTTTGTCTGCAGCGCACAAACACCTCTTCCTCCGCCCTCTGATTAGATATTGATCAGTCCTTCCTCTTGTCTAGGACCATTCAGTCTTTTCCAGCCACTGTAAGAATTCTTTCCTCGGAAAATAAACAACTTGGTAATGTTCACAGTCATTTTCTCTCCCCCCTTGAAAACACGCCCCACACGCACATTTACAAGCAAAACACGTTCCTCAAGACAAGAGCGGCTCAGTGGGCGAGAGTGTGATGGCGCCCTCTGATGGTCACTAGGTGGAGGCGCTGCGATGAAAAGGCCCAAAACTTACAGTATGCTGAATCATGTAAGGACTGTTTGAGGGAATATTCTTAAATATTTGAGAGAAGTTCCATTTAAAATATACATTAATTGTACAGTTTTAAAAATACTTTTCAGTACGTAAGTGAAACAGAAAGTGAAATATCCAAAAAAAAAAAAAAAAAAATCTTAGTTTATTATTAAGTTGATTTTCTTTGAATAGTCATATTTCTAGATGCATTTATTCATATAGTTTTTAGTATAAATCTCTTCATTGTAAAAACAATTAAATTCATTAAGTTATCAAATATGAACATGTATATGATATGGCTAGCTAAGGAAATATGCAATTTGTATGAGATTCAAACAAATTGGCTTGATTAAAAAAAAAAAAAAAAAAAAAAGCTTATTCTGTATCTAAAACACATGTATGTCACGTTAAAGGAATAGTTTGCCTTAAACTATTTTTTATTTTTTATTTTTATGTACAAGATCAAACTAGATGAGTTTTTTTTTTTTTTTTTTTTTTTTTTTTGAACAGATTTGGAGAAATATAGCATTACATCACTTGTTCACAAGTGGATCTTCTGCAGTGAATGGGTGCCGTCAGGATGAGAGTCCAAAAAGCTGATAAAAAACATCAAACAATAATCCAAATTAATCCACACCACTCCAGTCCATAAATTTTCTTCAGCAATGTTTGATGCTGAGTGTTTGTAAGGAACAAATCTATTATCAAGGCATTTAAACTATCACTTCTGGCCAAAATTGTGAGTCCATAATCTATAATATTGCTTTCACTAGTAAAAAAGTCCACTCCTGTTATCAAAATCCACCAGTATATTTGTTTAGAACATTTTTTGCTTGAAATGGTGCATGATCTGTGCATATTTTTCAGACAAGATGACTTTTCCACTGGAGAAACCAGAGGATTTTTATTTCATAATTGTATTTCTTGAGATGTTAATTGATGGTGTGAATTATTTGTGAATTTGTGTTTCTATCAGGTGTTTGGACTCTTATTACGATGGCACCCATTCACTGCAGAGGATCCATTTTTGATTATATATTCAACATCAGGGAGTATCAGTAAATAAGAAAGATGTAAGACATGATCATGTTGTAGACTATAGATTTTCATTTTGTTTTTATCTTACTATGCGACAGCTCCTCTGTTATCACAATAGCTTTTTAGCTAGGAGGAACTCCCTTGATAATGCACACTACCTTTATTATCAGATACTAGCTTTCTCTTGTCTGAGTGCAAGGTGTGTAATTCATCATGCAGAAGCAAATTCGACTCTCTTCTAATTGCACAGTTCAGGGATGCATTCTAGAAGCAAGACGAAAGGGGAAAAAATGAAAACACAAAGCTACGGTATGATATTTCACAATGTGTTCCTAGGGCTATGAAAAAAAAAATGAAGACAAAAATATAAAGAAAGAAGTTTCGCCGGGGAAATGATAGAGCTGGATGGTGTCGATTAAGTTCACTGGCTCATTGCGAGCTCGAGGCTAAGTCTGTCTGCTTTTTTATCTTCCTCTCATAATCATTGCATTGTGCTGGTACGCTTGCAGTGGAGACTTTTGGTCATTTGCATGTGAACCACAGGGCTCTGTGCCCTATCTTTGTGTTGAGAAGCCTATTTGTGCAACGTTGTTCCCTTTTTAGGGTTATTTAACCATTTGTTTGCACAAAGCCAGGGTCAGGACTAAGCCTCGGCTTTGCTTCAAATAGAGGATAACACACTACAGAGAATTCTGCTTTATTAGTCATATGGTGACCATTACAGGAAAGGATTGGGTCTAACCCTGTCTCGTTCACTCTCTATCTCTGTAGGGAACGCAGCGGATGGATGAAACACAGGGTTAGTGCTAGTTCATGTGCTCAGAGACAAGCAAGAGCTACATTGCCGCAAGCGTAAAAATTTGTTTTTATCAGCACTGATTTCTTTTTAAAGTGGATATGTAAGAGATGCGCACTAAGTCTCTAGTATTCACAGTTTTATATAAAAAAACTGTAAAAATTTTAATACTGCCAAATATTATTACATTTCAAAATAACAGTTGTCTATAATATTTAATATATTTTAAAATGTAATTTATTCCTGTGATGCAAAGCTGAATTTTCCGTGTCATTACTCCATCTTGCTGCGCAAGGCACATTCATATTATTATCAATGTTGAAAATAGCTTCTGATTCATGTTTTTGTGGAAACAGGATTCTTTTCAGAATTCTTTGATAAAAAGAAAGTTCGAACGAACAGCAATTATTTGAAGCATCTTTTGCAACATAATAACATAACTTTTGATCAATTAAATGCATCCTAGATGAATAAAAGTATTGATTTCTTTAAAAATAAAAATAAAAATCTTGACATTGAAAACCCATTTAACCTTCTTTCTTCCATGGAACACAAAACATGACACTTTAAACAATGCCCATGATGCATAAAAAGGACACAGAAGCAGCCAAGACAAACTTAAGAGTGGGTAAATGACACCAGAATTATCATGAATGGACCGAATGCTTCTTTAAAAAAAAAAAATGGATTTGTAAAATATTTTTAAACTCATTCGTCTATGTTTAGAAAAGATTTTGCACTCTTCACCATCGATCATTCTAATTTTAGTGATTTCCCCACCTTCCAGTTTTGAAATTCAAGGTCTTCAAAAGATCGTTGTCCTCATTGTCTTCATGCAAAGACCTTCAGTCCTTCACTTTTCATTTCCCACAGGCCTTTATTTCAGCTCTGAATTATGAACACACTGTGAGGTGCTTCATTGGTCAAGGCCACTTTTGTAACCTCGCTTAACGAGGAAAGACAAAGACCAAGGACTTTCAGGGGGGAAATTGCGGCTGACCTAGGGTTTCTTCAAAGCTAAGGGTCCTGGTGGTCTTTCGTGGAGAGGCGAGGTCATGTGAGCTGGTTTTTCAGCCTAAGCTTCTGATTCTGTCAAGGGACTTAGGCAGAGATGAAATCAATAATGTGACGTTCAGTGCATCCCACACATGTGCTCTGAGGGATGTAAAACAGATAAGAGGTTTTAACCTGTCATTCATTCCAGAGCATAAGGAGGGGATAAGTGAAGATATTATATTAAGATTGTGCAAGAGTTATGAGCCACGTTTTATCCTATAGTGGAAAGAGTATAGAACATGATCTCTGATTTCTAAATACCTCTGGAAGCGGTCAAGAAAGCAAACCTGGGGCATTTTGTTACCAATTTGGCCCACAAACTATATATATCCACATGGTATATGCTTTCTTGTGAACAATAAAATGGCAAGAGCTTTTCAAACCACTTTGGGAAAATAAGAGGTGTATCTGAGGTACAGACATCAGGAGTACCGCTGATCAAAGAGCGTGATTCAGTGCTTTTACCAAAATGTTTCCTGCACTCTCTGATTGTTCAGGAAAACATCCATTCAAGGCCTTAACAGGACGGCGTCCAAATGGAGGTAAAGAGCTGATGTCTGCTGAAAACATACACATTTGGTCTATTTCAGGTACATAATTGAGCATGTTTTCTTTCCAATATCAAATACATGGTTCTGACCAGACATGTTTGGATAAAAATGTCTGTTATTTCAACTACGAGCAGTTTTATGACCCAGTTCTTTTTCTTCTGATGAAGAATGGTCACACTTTATTTTTAGGTCCAATTCTCACTATTAACTAACTAATAGCTTTGACTTTTGCCTCAGTAAACTCCTTATTTGATGAATATTTATAGCTAGTAAGTCTAAGTATGGGGTCAGATTAAGGGATCTAAAATATGGTCATGCAGAATAAGGCATTAATATTTGTTCATAAGGGCGATTCTTTTAAATGGAGATTTATACATCATCTGAAAGCTGAATAAATAAGATTTCCAATGATGTATGGTTTGTTAGCATAAGATAATTTTTGGTATACAACTTTGACAATCTGGAATCTGAGGATGCAAAAAAAAAAAAAATATATATATATATATATATATATATATATATATATATATATATATATATATATATATATATATATTGAGAAAATCACCTTTAAAGTTGTCCAAAGAAAGTGCTTAGCAAAGCATATGACTGATCAAATGATATATATATATTTTAAGTTTTGATATATGCACAGTAAAAAAATCAATTACAAGATATCTTCATGGAACATGATCCTTACTTAATATCCTTACTTAAACTGAAGTATTACCTGAATGAATGAATAAATAAATACATATTTGAGTTACATTTTTTGTATCAGAGAACTAGAAACAAACCATGAATTGTATAGAATTATTTTGTAACACTATAAATATTTTTACTGTCATTTTTGGTCAGTTTAATGCATTCTTGCTAAAAGAATTACACATATTTATAAATAAAATGTGTATATTATTTATAAATAAAATATGCTTAGATTTTATTGTTTTACCTCTGTCCCAAACTCAGTTTCTATTCTTAAAACATACAATATGATGTGTATTATTATTATCATAATTATTATTATTATTATTATTATTATTATTATTATTATTATTATTATTATCTAAACAAGAAGTAATATATATATAGTGTGTGTGAAATTAATGCATATTAATTTACATATAATACTAATAATAACATATAATACAAACTGTGTGTTTATTAGTTGTATATCATTTTGACCACAGACATTGTATATATACTATTTTATTAGTTTATATTTTAAAAGTCCTCAAGGCAGACAATGTATAGTTAAATAAACACCTAAAAGCA
This sequence comes from Carassius gibelio, assembly GCF_023724105.1. NCBI lineage: Eukaryota > Metazoa > Chordata > Actinopteri > Cypriniformes > Cyprinidae > Carassius > Carassius gibelio. Next base: position 5,449,398 of record NC_068396.1, read on the forward strand.
TGTCTGTAAGCAACTAATGTAAAACAAACTGGTTTTCACCCCTGAGAACAGCAGAGGGACTTTCTTGTCAGCAGCTGAGTAGAATATAAGTATTCATGCACACTATTCTGTCTTGAGAGTGAAAGACTTCATTACCAGCTCCCCATCCTTTCACTCCACAATGCTTTTCCAGCCAAGAAGGGCCAGGAAGCCACTGCAGGACACCTCCACTTTCATACAGCACATTATTAGTAGGAACACCACAGGGTCAGCAGTTTTATAATGGCTGCCGACTTCTTGTGTGTCAAATGAGTCCCCTATCCCATGACCTCTGACCCCACTAGGCTCTTGCACCTGTGAGGCTGATTGGGAAACCCTGCTATACTCTCTGTTGAAAGACCTATTCAACAGGAAAGAGCTTTGTTTTCTCAGGACTCCTGTGCTTCAAAACCGAATTGATTTTCTCCACCTGGAAACCAGAATAAAATGGCTATTAATAGGGAACTGTGTTGAAGACTTTCCTTGTTCCTTTAGAAAGGCTTAATTTAGGACATATGTGGGCATTAAAGAAATAGTTTACTGAAAAAAAGAGGATTTTGTCTTTTTGTTTAACCCCTATGTGATTTCTGAACTCAATGAAACACAAAATAAGAGGTTATGCAGAATAGCTAATTGCCCAATGCAGATAAAAACTGAATGTGATCAAGATTAAAAATAAATAAATAAATCACATTATCATAAAAGAAGTCCATATGATTTGTACAATACACTACATTTCAGGTCTTCTGAAGCCATACTAGACCAATGTCCAGAAATTGTTCACTCAGTCATTAATTTACATTTCACTTCATTTACGGACCCTTGTGTATTTTCTTTCTTCGGTGAACCACAAAACTAAAAACAAATCATGTACATTTGAATACTATCCTCCCTTATTATTTTTTTTTTTATTTTTTTTTATTTTTTCGCGACTGAAAGTAAAACTCCTACAAATGCATATTCAAAAATAACTGTGTCCAAACCTTTTCCATGCTAATTCATCAGAATCAGAAAGAGCTTTATTGCCAGGTATGCTTACGCATACAAGGAATTTGTTTTAGTGACATAAGCTTCCAGTACACAGAGACAACAACACACAGACAAAAAAAAAAAAAAAAAAATTAAAAAAAATTATCACTGTGTGTCTTTAGTAAAACCTGAGTAGAAGTTTAACGCCAAAAGACGAATCACTGTTTCTTTTTTTCTTTTCTTTTTTGCAGGGAAAACAGACGTTCAGACATTAACTCTACAATTAAATATTGTGTTTCAAAATAATGTATGAATGATAAGTGTGATTTTTTGTAATAATAAAATAGGAAATAATGGTTGAACTGTTCCTTCACATTTGTGAAATAATCGTGATTTTACCAGAAAAAAAAAAAGAAAAAAGTTTAAGGCCATTTTCATGTTTCAAAAAAAGGAGTGAAATCCCAAGGAACAGCTTCTGCTGACAAGACACAGCAACTGCCTATTCTAGCAAAATTACTGACAAATGATAATAATCATAATTACAATCGTTTTTAATTGCAAACTGCTGCGAGAGGAAGTTAGCGATATTGTTATTCCAGAATCCTGTGATGTTCTTATTGGGGCGTTAATGAAACCGCTAGTTGTTAACATTATGATGATGGGCCGCTTGATGGCAAATAGATCTCTTTCACTGTTAATTCAAACTCTGTCTCTATACACTTTTGGAGACCGGCAAAGTAATTGAATGTGTAAATCAGCTTCTGAGTGGAAATGGAAATGTTTATCATGTGCGGCGAAGTGGCATGTGCCTTTCGGCTGTTTTGCCTCTTCATTAATAGTATAGTTGAAATCTTATATGACATTAGCCTTGGAAATTACTTCAATCTTAGGATGAAGAAACCAATTTGGCCACTGTATATAAATAGTTTAATAAAATCCGGCCCTGTGCTTTAAGATAGTTTGGAATGAAACTGCAAACTCGTTTACTGAGGTATAAACTAAACATTGTGTAATGCATTATTAAAGTAGTTTTAATGCACTAATTTTGCCTTGTAATGCATCTTATAATACATTGGATAATCTCATGAATAACTGTAACCACAGTTAATACATTGTAAGACTTGACAATTTATTGTGACACTATGGATTTTAAATTCTGTTGTAATTATTTACCACAAAATATAATGTATTACAATGCACATAATGAATAGTTATAATATATTATAAGCTTTAATAGCCCTTTAATGCATTATACATAAAGGCTTTAAGTAAAAATTTACCTGAATTAGTTCTTGATTTTGGAAAAGAAAAGTACAGCAAATATGTTTTGTACAATACAATTTCAGGTTTTCTTTTCTTTTTTTCCCCTTTTTTTACTATCAGGACATTCACATTCTTCTTTTTTCTTCTTGTTTGTAAAATTTACTTTTCAAAACACCATCTCTAAATAACTCGGTCAAAAATCACTCTAATATATATATTTATATATTTATTATATATAGAATTTTTTTGTTTGTTTGTTTATTTATATTTATTTATTTTTTGTTAAGTGTATTATTTCTGAAATATTTACTCTTTTTAAAAAATATGCAGATATTAACTTTATTTTTCAAGATTGTTGCTGGGGTGTCACTAATAGTTACTAGGGTATTGCTCTTTTTTATTATTATTATATTGCTTCATGACAGACAGAGCTGATTCTAGATAGCGTCTCTTGAGAAGATCTGTCTTGAGAAACCCGTAGGAGGGCTAGGACAGGTATAAGTTATCAGTATTTTAAAACAGATAAGATATCTGGCCTGTCATGTTCGGAGGGAATCTACTGTCAGACTTGCCTTTGCTTCCATTTATATTGATCAAGGATTAACTCTGGCTGTTTCAGCAATAAAATAGGACTTATCCCCTCCAGTGGATCACCTTTAGCATCAGAATTCATTGTTTTTTATTTGTCAAACGCTCAGATCATCGGGTAAATTAAAGTCCAAGGAGGAAATTCACTAAGAATCAGTTGTGTCCACTGACAGTGACTTGCGTTGTTTACTTTATTCATTGTTTTCTTCATTTAAAACGTGTTATTTATATTTAGTGCCAGGATAACAAACAGCATGCTGTTTATTTCCACTGAAACACCATGCATAAAACTGTTTAGTGAATAGTTTTCAATTGACCTTCACATCGGTGTAAATCCTATTTCAAACACCACACTTTTAAGTTCTGCATTCACTTGGAAAGTGAGTCGTGTCCTCCTAAATCTGGATGATGTGAAAGAATTTGTTTGTTTGCGTCTTTGGCAGCATCTGCCTCAACAAACTTCACCACTGGTTCATTTGCACATCACAAATCTGCTGGAGAAATTGCCACAGTTGGCTTCCATCAGACAGAACGGCTTTCACAATGTTTGTCCCAGCTTGCTTAAAGAAGCTGATATTGTCTACACAGAGGGAGGGATTTACTGTGAGAGAAAGTTCAGAGAGGACATGGGCCATTTATTGGGAACATGTAAGTAGCTGGTTAGTGAGGTTATATAATTATACACTACCCTTTAAAAGTTTGGGGTGAGTGTGACGACCCTGAGTCTCCTGATCCTGTTGGGAGTAGAGTGTGGGAGTTTATGATTGGTTGTTTTCATGTTAATTGATAATTAGTTTGAGTATTTAAGAGTGCAGTGTGTTACTTGGAGGAGGGCTCTCTCTCGGATTGTTCTCTCAGGAGTGGCTCTTTATGACTTGTTTCTCTTTTTTTTTTTTTTTTGCCATTTCTTATATCATGTAGTTAAAGGTTTGTTGTTATTATAATTCTTTTATTATTTTCTTTAACATCCCTACTCCTTAGGTTTTTGTTCATTATTTCTACTAAATGTTGTATTAGTTTCATTCAATAAAGTAAGCTGTTTTTGATTAGACTTGGTTGACTAATCCCAATTTTATGTTGCAACCTTAAACGAGCAGCTCGTAACAGTGAAGGTTGCATTTTATCTATAAAAAAACAGTAATATTTTAAAATACTATTACAATTTTAATTTTAATGCTCAGAAACATGTCTTATTATTTTTAATGTTCTATCTATCTACCTATGTATCTAAATATTGATGTGAATTATATTATTTCCATTTTTATTTATTATTTTTATTTTTATTTTTATTTTTATTTTTAATTTTTTTTGACAGACCACAATTTTGGTCATTGTACCATCCAGAAAACCATATGTACAATGACAGTTGCAGTATATATTTTATTTTCTTTGATGCATCTCTACATTCAAGAAGACTGTAGATCAATAATTGGAAGCCCATCAAGAAATTAACAGATTTATGTTTGCTTTAACTCGTTTAAACTACAGGCTCAATTAATATATTAGCTTCTGAGCCCTGATAGTGCAGGTCAACCCTCTTTTCCATTCAAAGAGTGCTCTATATTCCTCCATCCCCCACTAGAGGTGCAGAAGAAAGCAATAATGCATGTGGTGGGCCAAATGAATGTAGCAGCAATTCTTGTGTAACAGCGTCTTTGCAGCATTCCAGCAGAATTCCTCTTCCCCACCAGCTGTTAGTGTTAATATCCACTCTGCAGGGAGGAAGTCTTCCTTCCTTCCTTCCTCTTTCCTTCCCCCCACAATGGATTTGCAAGGACATCTTTTGAATGAAAGCATTAAAGACCACCCATACTGGTGGTCATGTCAAACATGACTGGCCAAGCATGTTTCATATTTTGAAAGGCCTCTCCGCTGCTTTTCTGAAACATGCAATGAAAAGATACATGCATATTTTAAATCTGAGTTTATTGCTACATTCATATTTCTCCAAACTTTGTCCAGTTATATATAGTGGACATTTGACATCCATCTAAATATCTATCTAGTTCAAGGCTCTTTATTTGCAGAAGAAAATGAATTGGAAAAATACTTCTGGTATGAAGGCGGTTGAAGAGGGCCAGAGAATATTGCCCTCAACAGACATATGTATATATCGTGCCAATATTTATTCAACAAAGAGTTTATTTAAAAAAAAAATAGTGTGCAAGTAGTCATTACTGTTTGACATGCACTTTGAACAACACATCTTGAGGAAAATTATGTTATTAAATGAGAAACTTGTGTAAGTAGTGTTGGAAAACTGCCTCTTCAAATAAAATAGGCCATGATAGAATGCAAACTCAACTGTAAGTGTTCTTATTCTCATTCTTTAGAAGGGCTTTTCATATAAATCTCATAACTTATGTAGACATGTAGCATACAAGAAATTGCATGGGAGTTAAAGTAGAAATTTTTCTACTATTGCTGAAAATGTATTCACCCTCAGGCCAGCTAAGATGTAGATACGTTTGTTTCCTCGTCAGAAAATATTTGGAGAAATGTAGCATTGCATCACTTGCTCACCAATGGATCCTCTGCAGTGAATGGGTGCCGGTAGAATGAGAGTCCAAACAGTTAATAAAAACATCACATAATCCACAAATAACCCACACCACTCCAGTCCATCAGTCAACCTTGTGAAATGAAAAGCTGTATGTTTGTAAGAAACAAATATTCATCTTTAAGGTTTTTTTCTCAAATTCAAACAGTCACTTTTGCCCAAAAAAACCAGTCCATAATACATAATAATATCCTCTTCAGTGAAAAAGTGCATCCCCTGTTGTCTTCTCACATCAAAACCCAATGCCACATTTGTTTATAACTGTGCTGCGGTTCCTTGCCGCTGTCGCCTCTGGTTTGCTTAGTTGGGGACACTTAATCTACAGCGATATCGTTGACTTGATTCCAAATGATTGAACAGATACTATTTAAATTGAACTGAGATGATGACTTCACTAAATTCAAAGATGAACTGCATTTTATCTGTCATTCTGCATTATTGACACACTGTTATCCTATAATTAATGTTGTTCAGTTTCTTTGACACAATCTTTTTTGTTTAAAGTGCTATATAAATAAAAGTGATTTGACTTTACTTTTGGCTTGTAAACGGTGCTTGTGCATATTTCTCTCCTGATTCAGACAAGACAACTTTTGAATAGAGAACTAGTATTTTTGTTAAAAAAGAAAAATTATTGATGCTTGTCACTTCACAAGAAGTTAATTGATGGAATGGAGTGGTGTGGATTACTTGTGGATTATTGTGATGTTTTTATCAGCTGTTCGGACTCTCCTTCTGACGGCACCCATTCAATGCAAAAGATCCATTGGTGAGCAAGTGATGCAATTCTACATTTCCCCAAATATGTTTCTCTTGGATGGATTAAGGATACATTTTCAACAAATTTTGAACCCTTTTGATTTGCATTAATTTACGGTTGCTTCAAAAATCTAATTTTGTGAACAAAACACCACTTTACTATTCTCAGTGCAAGTCAAAATATGGCACTGAACTAACATTTATGGAGAGAATTAAAGGAAAACAGGAGGTGTATAGTTAGCATCTGTGACTTGACTGAACATGAGCAAAGGCAGTCAATGAATAAAAGAGTAGAAAAACAACCTCAAGCTTGTAAAGAGGACATTTCAGGAAGCTCTCGCTCGGCCGACTACTTACATATGCTCTAAATTTGGAAGCTTTAATTTTCTACGACGTTTCTCTCAGAAGCCAAGGAATAAAAATTTTATAGCTCGGAACATACAAATGCAAATATGATAAACATAAGTACCTAAATAAAGATTGCATCCTCCAAAGACACACTACAACTATAAATAAGAGTGAGCGAAAAAGATGAAAGACTAATCCAGTCAAGATCAAACGCTCGGCATGCAAATGTTCCGTGTCCTTTTCTCGGTTGCTGGGCAATAACGGTTTGCATTCGAATCGTACTTTTTGTTGTTGTTTTTGTATCCATTCCTCAATAAGTGTAGCCACCAGAAGAATGAAGCCCAGGCCTCTGGAGTTAAATTAAGTTGTAAACCCGGCAGGCATTCCTAAGCGTTCCACCAACCCCTTTTTGCTATCAATCGCTCCTTTATACTAGCTGTCGCCTCCTTCCACACCGGATGTTTGCAGTGGTCTGCAGCTGTTGTTTGAGGCCTAGCGGGGCTACAGACCTAAAGCTGGCAGAATGGAGAGAGGGGAGCCATGTTAGGGGCCTGGGAAAGGTCCTGCCTCAAATCGCCACACATGCAGTTTGGTAATTAGTTTGGCTATGTGCAAAATTAGCCAGCTAGTATCCATTCGGATTGGGGAACTTATTTTTCATTTTTAATAATCTATACATGCGAGCAGAAATGTTGCTTTAAGTGTTTGAATGGGTTTCTTTCAGCACTTGAACGGGCCAGAAAAAGCAAGGTGAAGACTGGCAAGTTGCGACATAATGTCGGGGATACACCACATTGCATTTTATAGCCAAAGTTCTCTGCCCAATCACGAGAACACACTAAATGTCAAAAGTAATGAATGGAAGCAAATCAGTTCTTTTTATTGCCAAGCAATCCAGGGTGAAATGGTTACACAGCTGTCTATAAATCTATCAGTGCGGAAATGTGTGCCATTATTTCACAAAGTGATCACAAAAATAAGAAAAGGAAGTTTCATTAATTTTTCATTACGTATTAGTAATAATCTGTTGGCTTTTTGGGGTGGTTTGACAGTAGTGGAATCACATCATCGGGTAATTAAAATAATAGTAATTGTTCTTATTGTTAATTCTAAATAATTATAAATAATGATTCTACAATTAATAAAGCATTGATTTAAAAAAATCAACAGATGATGATGATGATGATGATGATGATTATTATTATTATTATTATTATTATTATTATTATTATTATTATTAATACTACTATTGTTATTATTATAATTAATAATCATTATTAATTATTACTATTATTAATGCATTGATTTAAAAAAATAACAATAACATAATTAACTGCATTTTCTTAATTTTATTTTATAAGATTATTTGATAGTTTTGTTATTTTTGGCTGCTAGAAGTAGTAGTTTTAGTAGTAGCATTTAATAATACTAATAATAATTATAATAATAATAATAATGATAGAAAATTTATAGAATATTAGTTTTATTTTATTTTTTCAATTTACTCAATTGTTCATTTACAAATTGACAAATATTATGTTTAGCTTAATTTTATAAGTGAATAATATATTTTATAAAGTTATGTTAAATAAAATATATGTAAAATTATATAGTTCATGTATAAATATCTCAATTATTATTAATTTATTTATATCCAGTGCCTTCTGTTTTTATTGTACATACACTTTATTACACTACCACACACACACACACACACACACACACACACACAGCCCACCCTCCTCAGAGTTCAGAAGAAACAACAAACAAAAAGATCAAGACCGCAAGAGAGGCTGCAGGAAAAAATATTCCTAAAACACAAATAAAATGTCCCTGCTCTGTTTATAATGCACGAGAAGCTGAATGGAGAAAACACTTTTGTCTTGAATCGTCATTAAAGCTGCTTGGCTGGATCTCTCCTCCCTCCGCACAGCAGTCCTCAATGCAATGCCAGAAGCAAAGAGGAAGTTACCAATCATCTCTGTCTGGATTTGCATATTTGTCTTGTCTCTCAAACCCCCCCTATTTTTTTTTTTTTTTTTGATTTGGCACTTGTGCTGTACTTAGAGAGCAAAAATGCAGACACTCACTCTTTGTATACTTGACAGGGGCTTGATACCACAGGATACATGCACTTCTTAAACTTGCCAGGACTTCTATTACTGGGTGTATCATGGGGAGAAATGTGTATAGTATATACAGTATATATATATATATATATATATATATATATATATATATATATATATATATATATATATATATATATATTATTATTATTATTATTATTATTATTATTATTATTATTATTGTTATTATTATTATTATTATTATTATTATTATTATTATTATTATTATTATTTTGTTGTTGTTGTCCAAATACATTTTGTATTCTAATTCTGGAGTAATGATGGTAAAAATTCAACTTTGCATCACAGGAATAAATTACATTTTAAAATTGCAATAGAAAACAATTATTTAAAGTTATAATATGATTTCATAATATTACTCTTTTTTATATAAAAATAAATGCAGCCTTTGTGAGCACAATTGTACACAATTGTATACTCTGTTTATCTATCTATCTATCTATCTATCTATCTATCTATCTATCTATCTATCTATCTATCTATCTATCTATCATCTATCTATCATCTATCTATCTCATTACTGAATAGTTAAAACATTAAACACAATATATTTGATATTTTTAAATTCTTTATTTTTATTTTTTCCATACCTATATTTATATATAATTTTCTTTTGTGTTTGTATTCTTTAATAATTGCACTGTCAATGGAGTGGATATGACTTACATTTCACTGGTTATATATTCTCTGTATAACTGTGTAGGTGATGAATAAAACTCTTGAATCTTAAATATACCCTCAGAGCACATGATCTTTATGAATAGTTAATACATCATGAATTCGATTTTTAGATGTGAAACTCTAATTTTGTAGTATATAAGCTCTTTTCTTAGTCTATTTATGATTGTTTCTTCAAACCAAAGTGGAAATGCAGAGGTTAATCTCTCCTTTCCTGCACATATGTGACTGTCGTTAGCAGGACCACCGGGCAAATCTCTTTTTCCAAATCCCTGAGAGTCCCATGTGTGCGTCTGCCCCAAAGGGAAGGGAAGGGGGGACAAATCTCTTTTTCTGAGCTTCCAAAATCCCAGTTGTCTTTGCGTGCCTCTGCCCTAAGGGTCCGACGGTAGCCTCCTGGGACATGAAGTATTGGCTTTAGATTTAGCAGTTTCCTGTGAACCATACAAGCCGCACCAAACAAGCCATGAATGAGGGAGCGTATGGACAGCTCTTCAAATCCAACAGGGACACGAGAAGGACTGGAGGAGAGGAGGAGGAGATGCAGAGAGAGAGAGAGGGAGACCTTTGAGAATGTGCTCTCCAGAGCTAGCACAAGTTAATGATGGGGAACCAGGGCGAATTCCACGAGCAAAGCAGAGCAGCTTTCAAGATGGGCTGCACTGATCCACTGCCAGACACCAGAGAGAGGGGGAAACACAGGGAGACAGGAAAATAAAAGAGAATAAGAATTATAGGGAGACAGTGACAGAGAGATTGGAGGTATGTAGGAGAAAGGATGTAGGTCTTTCTGAATAGAATAGAATAAAAAATGTGTATATATAGTTTTTTTTTTTTTTTTTTTTTTATATATGGTACAGATTGTTTCAGCTTTACAGTCACAAACAGAAACAGAAACAGTGTTTATGTTGCATAATTCATTAATTATTAAATAAATTCAATTTCAGATGTAAATCAACACTATGGAAGTCTAGTGTCTTTATTCAACTCAGTTTAGTTCAATGTTGATTTATATCCTAAACTCAACTTTCTGTTAACATGCTTGGATACAGTACTCTGTGTACAGCCAGCTTCTTTAGTAATGAACGTGTATGGCTTACCCTCCTTGTGAAGGGTGACAATGATTGTCTTCTGGACAGCTGTCAGATCAGCAGTCTTCCTCATGATTGTGTAGCCTAGTGAACCAAACTGAGACACCATTTTGAAGGCTCAGGAAACCTTTGCAGGTGTTTTGAGTTGATTAGCTGATTAGCTAATTTGTTGAGTGAATTGGTGGGTTTTTGTTAAATGTGAGCCAAAATCATCACAATTAAAAGAACCAAAGACTTAAACTACTTCAGTATGTGTGCATTGAACTTATTTAATACACAATTTCTCAATTTGAGTTGAATTACTGAAATAAATGAACATTCTAATTTCATAAGATGCACCTGTACTTTAGTTAAGGGTTATACTTTTCAAATTCTTTTTACTTTTTCCAGCAGGTAAAAACCAGGCAAGCACCTAGAAACACCTTAGAAATTATATAGTAATGTTCAGAACACCCTATCAAGTCTTGGGAAGTGGTGGCCTAATGGTTAGAGAGTTTGAATCCTAACCCTGAGGTTGTGGGTCTGAATATCGGGCCAGCAATAGCATGACTTAGGTGCTCTTGAGCAAGGCACTGAATCCCCAACTGCTATGCAGATATTATTTTTATGTGGGAGTTGCAATTACACAAACTTCTACATGCAGAGCCCAGGTTAAAGCAATAGTCCACCTAAAAATTTAAATTCTGTCATTGTTTACTCTGTTTCTTTCTTCTGCTGAACACAAAAGAAGATTGTTTTTAAGAATGTTGGTAACCAGACAGTTGATTTTAGCCTTTGACTTCCATATAATTTTTATTCTGTAGAAGTTAAAGGCTCCTGTCAAATGTTTGGTTACAAACATTCTTCAAAATGTATTTATGTAGTTTGACATAACTTTATTTTTTTTTTTTCATCCCTTTAGTCTTTGTAACACTATCATTCAATAGTTTGGGTCGGTATTTAAGTGTATTTGAAAGAATAAATAAATAAATAAATAAATAATAATAATAATTTTGCTCAACAAGTCTGTATTTATTTGATCAAAATACAGTAAAAAAAAATATAATAGTAATATTGTGAAATATAAATACAATTTAAAATAACTGTTTTCTATTTTAATATTTTTTAACATGTAATTTATTCCTGTTATGCAAAGCTGAATATTCAGCAGCCATTACTCCAACTTACTGACCCTACTCTTTTTAACAATAGTGTATATTTGCTATTAGTTCTTGATTCTAGCTTGAAACTGTCTGTTCAGATTTGCTGACATTACTCAAGGAATGAGATATATATTGCAGAAGTGGCTTATACATTTTGTTAAAATGTCAAATGTTTCCCATTCTGAAGCTGAAACTTGACATGGATTCTTTGTGTGAAAGAATTTATTTCACTGTGTCACTCAGATAATGATGCATTGTGACCGATTCCACAGGAAATTTTTTCCTGTGGAATATTTCCATTAGGAAATAATGATGACTCGATAAAATTCCTCTGAAAAAGACTGGAGATTGGAAGCAAGCATCAGACGCTGAATCCTTACCCTGTTTCCATCCTTCAAGAAGAAAAACAAGGCCTTTTGAAAAGCTGTCTTTAAGAACTGAAAGCCCAAGTATCCCGACCAGCGCACAGGCTGCCAAGAGGCCAGGGAAATCTGATACGTCCTCATTGGGCGCCTTAACAAAGATCTATTGAGGCCTGGAAAGGACTCTGATTGTGGAGGAGAAGGGGGTAAAAAAAAAATAACCTGGGGCCATGACAGGCATCCGGTAAGGGGATCATTCTGCCTCTGTCCTCTCTTAACATTCCCCCGGGTGGCCTGGAAGACGCCCAATAAAACAGGGCTGGCTAAGGCAACGGAGGTGTCTGTGTTTGTGCCTGAGGGAAGAGAGCTATGATCGTGCCGACAACACCGAGTTGAAACCATTTCTACGGTTCAGGTCTTTAACCTCTGTGCTGATTAAGGTTATCCGAGTAATTTAGTGGAAGCGGTATCACATTATGGTAGACTTATGAGGTGGAAATTAAATTTTGCTCCAGGCTTATAAACTCTGGGGAGGAAGAGATGTGGAAGTGGATGCACATGGGTGACTTCCTGTTGATTTTGTTCACCAAGGGCGTTTTTAGGCTTAACGAGATGATGTCTTTTTATCAGGTTATCTGTAAGTGTGCATATAAGCACACGGGCTACTAAAGGTCAATTGCCATAACTTTTTGTGCTTCTGAGGTTGTGCATAAAATTGAGTTTTCTTTTGAATGCCACATGTGTGCATTAATCATTATCTAAGCTTTTTAAAGGGACAGTTACATTCACTTACATTCCAGTGGAGAAAACTCAATATCACTTTAGTATCGGTACCAGTTCTCACTATTAATTAGTTGCTTATTAGCATGCCTATTAACACATTGATGTTTACCAGTACTTATAAAGAACATATTCTGCATTGGTATTTTATCTGTTTTGATTTTATGTTTTACTATAAAGCACTTTGTGACTCCTTCTTGGCTGTGAAAGGTGCTAAGCAGGAAGTTAGGAGTTTATTGAGGCAAAAGTCATAGTTAGTGGTTTGTTAATAGCAATAATTGGACCTTAAAATAGAGTGTGACCAAAAATGTATAAGATATAATACATTAATTATGCCTTAATTCACCTTATAATGCATTTTATAATTTAACTAATAATTGTTATAATGCATTAAAATATAATGTATAATGTTTATATATTATGTTTTATATATGTTACCTTGAGAAAATATAATGCATTACATGCATGACAGTCAAACAACTTCAGATGTAAACGATTTGATATCAATATGAATTATTTTCTAATATATTCATTTATTATTAATATATGTTAATGGAATATTACAAAAAAATATTATAATGCATTTTAACTTTGGCTGTAATTATTATTATATATATATTTGTTTAAATATGTGATGCATTACAACATATATTATGGATACTTTTATAAAGCATTATACAAAAAGGCTTCAAGTAAAATGTTGCCATTATTATTTTTTTTCGTTACCAATTCATATATAATAAGAGTAAAATGGCACCCTAAAAGTAAATTAAATCAGCGTGTCTTTTATAATAAATGTTATACATTTATCTGTTATATGATAGCTTATGATAGTTTTGTTTAAGAAACAAACTGAAATTAAAGTTATTAAAGGTCCTGAAATGTCATATTTAATCACATAAAATAAGTAATACATACAAACAAACCTTTGGTTGTAAGTTCGATACATGGCATTAAGGATCAGATTTCCTTTAATAATGACCTACATTTGTCCTGTTCCTGCTGTTATATGAGAGAAAATATATGTTATTTTTGGGCGGGCTATTCCTTGAAGATAATTTGTTTTAGCCATTTATGGTTAACGGCAACAGCACTTGTTGCAGTGACCTGACAGATGGAGTTTACAACACTCATCACACATCACTGCCATGAAAACACTGCCGCATTTGAACAATGTATGGCGTATTGCAAGTAGCCAACAATTGGCACAGCTGATCTAACAACCGCTTTGCACTCTTCCCGGGGTGTTTCCTTTCCTTTCCCAGCTGAATTAGAGTTTATAGGAGCCTTTCACACAACACGCTCCCACTAAATTTAGCACATCATTAGTTTCACAGTTTTCATAACACCAGTGCAGGGCCATTCCTCGGCAGACGGTTGTCATGGCAATGACAGATCCCATCACAGCTCTGAATCAGAATTTGTTTGAAATGAATTTCGAGCTTATTTCTAGGCAAGACAAGGGAACTAAAACAACCTCATGCAGCAACACTCTTGGCTTTATAAAGTCATTTGTGCAGGGGATCTAGTGGTCCAATATTTCACTGTTTTTATTTCTTTTCAGCCTTAATGTTATTTTACGATAGTGAAAACTGGCCATGAAATGTGCAAATCATTTCAGGATCAATTCTAGCCCGAGTTTGATCATATGTGTGCCAACATCTATGTGTGCGTGTATGTGTGTGTGTGTGTGTGTGTGTGTGTGTGTGTGTGTGTGTGTATATATATATATATGACTGATTTAAACCAACTATGAAAAATTAACAAAGGAAAAATTCTATACGTGAAATAAGGTACAAATAGCACATACCACCAATTAAACAAATCGTGGTTTAATGAACTGGTTAATAGCTGTTTTCACATCTCTGTGATCATTTATTGCTCTAAAGGATATGTTTACTTATGTATATTAATTACTTTTTTTTTTTTTTTTTGCTTTTTATAACACGTTTTTATACAGTGGCACAATATATCTATTCACACAGTTACCCATGAGGCATGTTCTCTTTCTGTTGATAAATGCAAAGGTTATTTACATTCAAATCAACAATGTTTTGTCATTAAATGATTAAAGAGCCTACAATAGCCCTGGTGTTTATTTAATGTCAAGTGGAATGCAACATTGAGACTGCCAAGGATTTCAATTAAATAACACTAGATATTAATGACAAGTCCAAGTGCTCTATCAATAATATTGCTTGCTCCTGTGAAAAAGTCCTCTCATGTGAATCAGGAAAGAAATATGAACAGATCAAGCACTGTTTATAAGTGAAACTGAACTGACAAAAATCTGATTTGAGGATTATATTATCCTCAAATTATATCTGGATGGCATGCAGATATGCAGTCCACAGGTAAGTCAAAAAAAAAAAAAAAAAAAACACACAGCTAATGCTTGTGCAATTTTAACTTTTAAAGCAGAAAACCACAGGAGAATGTTGAAGAATGCACTTTCCTCTCATCTTTATATAATTAAAGTTAAAAGGAACTTGTAGAGCTCCGAAATGACAATTAAGACCATATTAAATATATGATTTGAAGTCACATGATAGCTTTGTGTGAGAAGCAGACTGAAATTAAAATGTGTCTTGTCTTCAAACCTGACAAATACACTATATCTGAATGGATGCAGACAATGAAGGACAATATTTTTATAGTGAATAATGGCTTAAATTAAGATTTATTCCTCTCACAAAGTTGCCGTATGACTACAGAAGACATCGCAAATGTCATATAGACTTCTGCTTTTTGTGACATTTGAAGCTTAGAAGTTTAAAAGGTCCTGTATAAGATCCTAAAGGGCAGACAATGTATCACTGCAAGATCAAGAGCTCATTTTCATTCAGTGATAGTATAATTGTCCACTTGTGGACTAGAGTTTATTCTGTTTCATTCAAAGGCTGTAGTACATGTCACTCTTTCTCAAGTTATATGATACATTTTTACTGTAAGGTTCACCTTTGATAAGTGTTGACAAGTGGACTTAAATGAAGACATATATCACATCCCACAAGCTGTGGGATTAGATGTCCGAAAGGAGAAATAAAACAGACGACCCTGGCCTTTGATTTGAAATCAAAACTTAACATTTTAAGCATACAGAAACGAAAATAAGTATATATTCGAGGTCTAACTTACATACTGATTCATTAAATTCACTTCTAAACTACTATATATATAAGATAAAGGAGAAGAAGAAGATTGTATTATCTCTATGTTAAAAAATGCCATTAGAATATATTATTTAAAGACATATTAAAATAGTATATGAATATTTTGTTTTTCTTTATAATCTGCAATTGAGAGAGAATGAGCTGCTGTCAAAGATGTTGAAACTCTTTTTGCTCTCCATTCAGTCTCGGCAAAACACTGGAATTGAATCATATTCCTTCATACCACTTATTAATGGAAACCGTCCATGACAATAACGGCTTTGAAGAGTGCTGTAGATCAAATGAAGCACTTTTTTTTAACATCGCAAAAGTTGTCAAATGCGTTTGGGAAAAACATATCAAGCATGGCTTTTTAGCTTTAACTGGCTAAACAGAGCAGAAACTGTAACACCATTTGCACTTGAAAGTCCTTTATCTCTGCTTTGAAGGAGGTGTGTGGAATCCAGCCCTCTAAATCACTTCTATTTTACACTTTTGAAGAGATGTGTTGAAAGGCCATTTAGACACAAGGATAGACAGAAGGTGAGAGCCTTTTGGGATTGGGGTAGTGTGTATCCCACTAAAAGCCTTTCACACCTATCTTTTAGACAGATTTCTCTTTAAGAGCCATCCCTACGGTGAAGGCACAGCTGACACGCAAAAAGCAGCCCGTGTTGGGCTGACACAGGATTAGATTTATGTCTGCATTATACTGATAGCACTATTCATGTGGCAAATATCCAAGATGAAATTGCTATTCAGAAAGAGAGCATGAGAGTATGCCTACAGGCCATGTTTTCTCCAAGAATCCGAGGCTTGTTGGGGCTGATCAAGAGGCATTTTCTTTAACACGTCTACCCTGCCATGCCTGAAATGCCAAACAGATCCTGAAACATAAGTCTTTCTCAGAAATGTAGCGTGCGAATGGCCTCGGGTCTGAGTTGCTCCATAACTACATCATTTCCATCCAGCTAGCTTGTTTGTAAATAACATTGCTCACGAATGCCTCGCAGTTATGTATAAGAGCCATCTTACAGAAGATCAGAAACATAACTCGGAGTGCTGGAGGTGTGGAGTTACTGAAGGTTACAGATGTCAGTCTAATTCAACTACTGTTGAGTTTTTAGTAGAGCTGTCAGTGGAGTGAAAGTAGATTGTTCTTAGTAAAACGTGGTGAACATAAAGTAAATTGTACTTTTAAATAATATGTTTTAAAAATACCAGAACCAACTGACATTTAACACACCCAGCTAACACAAAAATATTTGACCCTGGACCACATAACCAGTCTTAAGTGTCAATTTTTCGAGATTTATATATCCTGAATAAATAAGCTTTGCATTGATGTATGGTTTATTAGGATAGGACAATATTTGTCAGAGATACAACTATTTGAATATCTGGAATCTGAGGGTGCAAAAAAATCTAAATATTGAGAAAATCGCCTTTGAACCTGTCCAAATGAATGCTTAGCAATGTATATTACAATTAAAAAAATAAGTTTAGATATATATATACAGTAGGAAATTTACAAAATATTTCCATGGAAAAGGATCTTTACTTAATATCCTAATGATTTTTAGCATAAAAGAAAAATATATAAATTTGACCGACACAAGGTTTTTTTTTTTTTTTTTTGGCTATTGCTAAAAATATATCTCAGTGGCTTCTGGTTTTGTGGTCCAAGGTTAGGGTTAGGGTTAGTTTTGGGAAAATTCTATTTTGCATAATTTTTGTGTAATGGGACATTGTTAGAATGTATCTTTTGAATGTATAGTTTTCATTGTGATCTCCTCATTAGGAAGTCACACTCCTGGTCTTCGCGGTCAAAAGTGACCGGACACCTGAAATTTTACTCTTTCCTTTTGTATTTTAAGAGAATTTCATGGTACTAATAAATATTTATACAATAATTATGATAACATTTTAAAATTAAAAATAGTACTTTTTTTCATTTAATGCAGTTTTTAAGATTACAATAGAGACTAGGCCTTTAAAATAAATTTTTTGAAGGCAGAATAGCACTTCCTTGTGAAAGCAAAAAAAAACAAAAAAAAAAAAAACATGTACTTTCAGGGTGTAACCACTAGATTCATGTGTTGGACTCTAGAGAGGATTGTGAATTCCCTAGTTGTTTTTATACATAATTGTTTACTTTTGTTAGGTTGTGGATTTAAATGCATATTAAGGCATTCTCAAAGACAGCTTTATGTCAAGGTTTATATTTTTGTTGTTTTAAATGTTGATTTGAAGTGCAGGTTTTTGCGTTATTATTACTACATTCAAATCTGAACACAAAAAGCAGTTTGTTGCACAAAACTAGAAGCATAGAGTGTAACCAATGTAATCTGAATCTCGAACAAATATGACCAGGGCCGGCGCGTGCCTATAAGCGAACTAGCATATTTTGTACAGAGCCACTGTATTATTTTCCCAATAATAATAATAATAATAATAATAATAAGAAGAAGAAGAAGAAGAAGAAGAAGAAGAAGAAAGAAAGAAAGAAAGAAAGAAAGAAAGAAAGAAAGAAAGAAAGAAATGATTTTTCCTATTTGGCCCTGTGCATCGTGACACTTAGAAGAAGTTATCACCACCATGGGCTCAAGAGTTCAACATGATTTATGACAAATTCAGCCTGAGAGCTCAGAAACCCGAGCTGCTTTATGTAGTCGGCTGAGTCACGTTTTCCTCAGTCCTGAGATATTATTTCCATTACCAAATAGTTTACATAAAAGTAGAAAACTCGGACTCAATCTATCATTCTTAAGACCTAAACTGGGCTTTTGGGTGCATTTGAGAGCTGTAGCAATATGTGTTTTTTTTTTTTTTTGGGGGGGGGGGGGGTAGTTTAATTTTACAAGATTTCCATGCTATTTTTGAAGACCAAGAGATATTAATAATGCAAGGGTAGACTTGAGTTACTTTTGCTCTAAGAGATGCAATACTGAAGTAAGACGCAATGTTGAAATATCGGCCCCAAAATCAAATATAAAGAGAGAAGTATTTTTGTAATTGAATTTTGCATTTGAAAAAGCTTGCTTTTTCCCGAGATGCAATCTACGTTCGTATTGTTTCATCATTTCAAATGACAGCAAACCGACAGCATGTCTTACTCTTTTAACGCTGCAGTTCATTGTTGCAGAAACAAACTGCAGATACACTGCATGACGTAAAGTGGGTCAGGCCAAAATCCAACCCAAAGTGGCCCCTGTTTCCTGCTTGTTTACGTGGCCTCAAACCTCCGTCCCATTCCAATGTGCTGGTCTGTGTTTTTGACAAGTCAATTTGTCACATTTACCCCAAAGTCAAAGATCCGGCTCTCGTCACGTACCTCCAATACAGCATTACTCCACATTGTGACTGAATTAGGAGCTATGTTCCCTCCCCACGACCATCTGTGCAGTTTTCTAATGAGACCAGACCACACGCTGGACATCAATCTCAATTAAACTCTGATGGCTCCAAATCACCTATGGCCTAGATTGGGATTTGACGGTATGATCCAACTGCCTGCGAGTATGAGAGTTTTATTTTTTTTTTGCTCAGTTAAAGATACAGGGGCTAGATTAACCACCACGGCCTGCAGAACAAAGCTTGGCTGTGTCCGCGCGTGGCTGTAAACCAGCGGCTGCGTCGAGAGCCAAACAAGGAGAGTTTATGCGAACGTGTGCGCGACAGCTGAAGCCGAGCTGCAGACACAGTTCTTTCTTTTAATAAATTTTAACGAGAAATTTTGCATTCCAATATAGCGTGGCCAAAAAAAGTTGAGCAAGAAGGCGGTGGTTCTTCGACCTTGCTATGTTTACACTGTAAAATGAGGCACTTAAATGGAGATTAGGTTTGCTTATTTAATGAGTAAACACTCTTGATTTATTCTTTGGTTTGGGGGGGGGTTGCACTCTGAAATCGTTGTGCTATTAGGAAGCACGGACAATTTAATCAGAACCTATTTACATGATGGATATGACGGCTCGAGCATGGAACACACTGAGTGCAAAAGGAAATGAGTTATTTCTGTCAATCTTATGGAATATTAAATGCAATGAATGGACGGTAGTTTGTGGGGGGAAAGAAAAGTGGTTTTACATGCCTCCAGACAAGCGGCCTGAAGCTGAAGGCCAACAGTTACAGGATGCTTTTACGGCCAGCTAATTAGACTAATCCAGGTTGGATTTCTTCGCTAGCATCAGAATTTATCAACGAACGCAGAAGCTAGTTCACGTCAGCGGGTGTCGCATTCAAATGTAAATGATTTTTAGTTGAACGGTTTACAGTACATATTTTGAATTGTAATGTGATGCAAAATGTTTTATAAAAAATTATATAAATGATTCCCATGTTTCCAATCAATATTGCTATGCATATTGTGGGATATTAGAAAGAAACATTTAGATTACATAATGTATTACATTATATATCCACTTTTAGCTATTATGCCTCCCACATTAAGCATATATTATGCATCCTCATTTAGCCACATTTAAATACAGACTCAAAACTCATCTGTTTAGCTGTGCATGTACTGAATGAGCACTGTGCTATGTCCGAACTGATTGCACTGTATTTTATGTATAATCACTTCCTATTCTTAACTGCTTTAATTCAATTTAAATCATTGTAAAAGTTTCAAAATTCCTTGTTTTTATTGTTTTGATTATTTTTTTATTGATTATTTTCATTCCTTTTATGTAAAGCAAGACCACGGAAACCAGAGTCCTCTGCACAATATGATTTTGCTGCAACCTAGAATTAAACTCCTGGTCTCGTCTGGCCAGAGGAGAACAGCACACTATTCTGACACACTATTTCCTACCGTAAAGCTGCTTTGACACAATCGGCATTGTAAAAAGTGCTATATAAATAACGGTGACTTGACTTGATTTGACTTAAAGCACTTTGATTTACCATTGTGTATGAAACACAGACAGAAGCAGATAGATAGATAGATAGATAGATAGATAGATAGATAGATAGATAGATAGATAGATAGATAGATAGATAGATAGATAGATAGATAGATAGATAGATAGATAGATAGATAGATAGATAGATTTGAGAGAAAAAAATCATGCATGCTATATATATATATATACACCCCACACAAAAATACTCCAGCATTAAAAGTTCTTCTTTGTTTGTATTGTCTTGTATCAGTATTAGATTTGTTAACCTCCTCAAGTGGGTTCACTGATTTTCAGTTTGTCTATGTGTGTGTGTGTGTGTGTGTGTTGCATGTCAAGAGTTCCATCTGGAAAAGTGCTCTTTGCGGAAGCACAGTTTGAGGAGACGGGATTGTTATTCATTTCTTTTTCTGGAGGAAGAAGAGCTTGCCAAGTATCCATTTCTTTGTCCCAGATGACTGCCGGAGAAGAGGATATAAAAACAGGAACCGCAAAATTTGTGTAATGGTTTTCATCTGAACCTAAAACAATCCACTATGTGTGTGCAAAAAAACGTGTGTTTTTTGGGAGTCTGAAGGGGACACGAGCTGTCCAAGGATCCAATGGATATTTCATGGGTTCAAAAGATGCAGAATTTAAAGGCATGAAGGTTTTGAATTGTCACTTTTGTATGTGAGCATGGCCTTTTTAAGAAATGCAAGAGATTGAGGCCATAAAAAGGAAAGAAGTGGAACCTATTGACTATAAAAGTGATTTAAACAAAACATTGTTTATGCAACTTTTTTTTTCCTTTTCATGCAAAGCAAGTGCTCTGCAATAAATCTTATATTGTTTGCAGTGTGCTGGTGATTTCATCTTATCTAAGAGAGAGTCATTTTACAGGGAGAGTCACTTGGTGTCTCAACTATGTTCATGAAAGGCTCAGCAAAATGGATTTTTATTTCACATTTTCTTGCATATCAGGTGCATTTCCCATAACAGAATATGTTAAGCTTCAAAACCATAAATGTTAAAGCTCGGCACATAACCTTGTACTGCCGACATTAGTGATAAAGTACCATAGACTTACAGGGACAGTTCACCCAAAAATAAAGATTCTGTCATCACTTACTCACCCACAAGTGGTTCCAAACCTGTACGAGTTTCTTTCTTATGTTAAACACACAAGAAGATATTTTGAAGAATGTTGGTCACCAAATAATCGCCGGTAGCCATTGACTTCCGTAGTATGGGAGGATAACAAATACTTTGTAAGTCAATGGCTACCGACAACCATTTGTAAAACATACTCCAATAATATTTGTTTTTAACAGCTTTGTAAAATCAAGTGTAGTTTTTCCTCACAAACTGTGCCGAAACATCTGTAATTTATGAAACATTTTAGGCATTTCTATCTAAGCTGAAGTGATTATTCAACCCATTTTGCAGACCATTGTCTTTCCTAATTATCTTTCCAAATGTGGCAATCGGGACCCTGTCAAAGAGGTCACCCCACTATCAAAGCAAAACCCAAAGTATCACCAATGATATCCACAGGCAAATCAAGGGCAAAGATTTCATTACTTCAGTTCTGGCATACCTCCTTGGAAGTGCGAGAACAGCTAAACGATGCCAGCCGAAGCCCATGCAGCTCGCCCCCGGGCTGCAAGAGACTTTTTTTTTTTTTATACAAGGCCTAAACTTCCTATGAGATCTGTCCGACCTAGCATAATGACTGTGTATAACCTGCTTTAATTGGGCTAACTGGCTCCAGAGTCAACTATTGTGGTTTTGAAACAGCCCCCCTCCACCGTCCCCTTGCATTATCAAAGAATTTGGTGCACATTATAAAATGCCTAATTACAGGGCACTCTGTGTTTCCTTCCGATGCCTAGAGCTCACCAGGGGTCATTATTACTTGGCTCTGTGTCCCCATGTGCATCCTTGCGCTCGTCCTTCACGATGTTGTTGTTGTTTTTTTCTTTAACGCCCACTCTCGACCCTTGTGGTTCACTCCAACACACGAGCAAACGGATATACGGTTTCTATTCCTTACAAACACATCTAATTGTACTTATAAAACATCCGCTCAGACATTCCTGTGATTATCTGTCAAATATTTTGCAGACGTTACCGACTGTGACTAACATGTGTTTCTGAGCACAGACTGACACTTTGTGGTTTTTGGTTTTGGTTCAAGAAACATTGAGCATGCCAGTGGAAATAACAGGGGTTGGTAAAATATATTTAAATGACTGCGAAGAGGAACTTGGTTTAACGTTGCTATCCAAAACATGATAATAAAATAAACTTGATTTTTTTGACATTTCCTAAAGAAAAGAAAAAAATGCTTGCACATGCAAAACTCATCTGTAAATAAATGAAATTGCATACTGTGAAGAAGTCTAAAGCTTTCTGCATTACCACAGAGAACATTACAATAAATGACAGGACGTAATTGAAACTTCTATCTCTCTATTTCCATGTCTATTCCAACTAAATTGTCTTGAACCACGGTAAAGCCTGAGGTGACAGTGGAGCTTATCTCACAGAACAAGAGGAAAAATAAATGACACCAGGAAAGGAAAACGTCAAGCAACTTTATTAAGCCCACAAACTCATGTCACATTGAGCTTAGCTCAAAGCTAAATCGTCTGTATGCATTTTGTCCACTGCTTCCTCTTTATCTTTACAAACGTGTATAAGCTTTTGTTCGGGGGGCTTTGGTTGGGGGCGATTAGACAGCCAAAGGAGAAAGACAGCTGTTCCTTCAAGAGGTACACTTGGAAATAATGTCAGAAGACTTATTTAGGACTAGTTAGGCACAAGTATTTTTGCAAAGTCAGACAGCCCAGTGATTTATTATTTTGTTTTGTTTGCTTGTTTGTTTTAATATTTTTTTTTTTTTATGATTATTTTTTATTATTTTATTTTTGGCATTCCTGTTTTATTTATTTTATTTTTTATTATTATTATTATTATTTCATGTTATTAGGTGACCCTCAAAATGTATCTGGGGTATTTTTCACTCCAAAATCTGAAGAAAATATTATGACTAATAACTATGAAATCATAATAATAATAATACAAAATTAATAAGATATATTTAAACTTAATAGTCTACTTATAGTCTACAGTTTAAATATATGTAATAATAATTTATTTATTTAATTTTTTGAAAGAATTGTCAAAATACAAAATGTATGCAACATTTTGTGTGCTACATATCATTTCTTATACGACCCAGACATTTCTGGACAGTCTCCATGAGCTTCCCCCATCTATCCGTCATGTGTCTTATTCTAAAAGACTTTTCCCTGCATCCCAGTTCAACCCCCTTCTCCCATTTCCTCATGGAGCCCATTGACAATGTGTGACCGAGGGAATCTGGGCGTTCTTGGGCAATGGGAGTCCCCATGACCAGGCACAAAGCCCCCTGTCAGTTACCTTTTCA
Source organism: Carassius gibelio (assembly GCF_023724105.1). Classification (NCBI taxonomy): domain Eukaryota; kingdom Metazoa; phylum Chordata; class Actinopteri; order Cypriniformes; family Cyprinidae; genus Carassius; species Carassius gibelio. Next base: position 5,473,595 of record NC_068396.1, read on the forward strand.
CCTTTGGCTGGTGAAAAGGAGGCCCTGAACAATAGGGCCCGCTCAGCTGGAGATGGTGGAGTCTCATGGGTTTGGGAACTCGCTCACTCTCAGCTCATTTCCTCTTTGACTCTCCATGTTCATTTGAGGCCACCTCAAGGTGCATTTGTTCACCCCCTCCTTCTGATAACACAGAAGAAGCCTTGCCTGTTCTTGCCTTGCAGCCTTTTTAAAGAAAAGTTGCTGGAGAGACAGACAGACAATGTGTCAAGGGGGGTACTTGAAGAAGCCTACATTCTCCTGTGGGAGTACTTCCTATTAGCCCACAATGGTCCATACATTATAAAGTGGCTTTGTATGGAAGCTATTTCCATGTTAAATAAACTTGTTGTATAGGTGTCTTTCATCCTCTATCACTGCTAGAGCAGATTTAACTGCGGATCAGACTTTTGTTTGCATATTCTCTTTTATATATCAACCTTGTTATGTTTTTCATAATGCCTATTATATTTAAGGATTAAACAATATGTAATTAGATTTCTCAACCTGACATCAGAGCTTTATGCATATGATTTCCCATTGACTTTGTGGATATTATTGCTGCTTAGGCAATCATGCACTATGCATTTCTGGTTCAAATGTATTTCTGGTCTTAATTCAAGAAATAAACATGGTACTGTTGTTAGCTTCTCATGCCACTAGAGAGCAGTAATAGGCCCAATGATTTTATTTATTTATTTATTTTATTGTATTTTTTATTGTATTTTTTTATCATTTCAATTGACTTTATTAATAATAATAATAATAATAATAATAATAATAATAATAATAATAATAATAATAATAATAATAATAATTAAAAGAAGAAGTAGAAGAAGAAGAAGAAGAAGAAGAAAAAGAAGAATACATGTAATCAATTTAATTTATTTTTATTTGGTCATTTACGTTTTAATTTAAGGCACAATCAGCATGTGCACTTTGAATTGTGGATTAAAGGTAAGGGGAAAATTCATAAATTGTTCGATTTTTAAGAACAGAGAAAGTTTAACTTATTGTAATCTTAACCACTTACAAATGTTTGCCAGCAAAAAAGAAAAGAAAGTGTTAAACTTATAAACCTAAGTGTCAACAGTGGTTGAGCAACGGATAAGCTCTCCTGTGAAAATGTTTAGGCTGTGAAAGCATGAGGCAGTCTGGAGCGATTTCTGATTCGCGAAAGAATCTTTTGAATGAACAGATTCATTTGAATGATTCTGTTGAACCGATTAACAAACCCTACCGTAAGAGATGACTTTCAGTACGAGGAAAACTGTTAACATTACCGGATATATCACAATGCAGAGAACAATTAATATTAATGATATTTTGTAATAATATTAATAATTAATTTTACTGGGGAGTAATGATGTTTAAAGGCTAATGTTGACAGTAAATAGGCTTAGAATTATGGGCGAGCTGTGACCCCTAGTTAATAAATAACTATTATTATTATTATTATTATTATTATTATTATTGATGTGAATATGTATATATATATATATATATATATATATATATATATATATATATATATATATATATATATATATATATATATATATATAGAATGCTGATGTTGTTCATCATGATATTGTATAGGCTACATGTATACGCGATTCAACAGTTTTCACAAATGTTAGAATACGAGTGTTTCAGGATTCAGAAGTTTGACTGAAGAGGTTTGATCACTATTTGACACTGCACTAACAAAACACAAGTCCTGTCACCATTTAACACTCTAATGTGAATAGGGATTTTATTAAACGCGTTTTATAGGCTATATCTTACGTTAAGCTCACTGTAAACAGAATTTTGGTTTCGAAAAACGACCTTGACATATACTTAAAAAAAAAATAGATACAGATTTCTCACCTGAAAGTCGGTGAATAATTTGCAGAAACTGCGCCACATTGGGGATACACTATAAAGCGTTTGTGATAAACAGCTAATTAAATTTAAGAATACACGCAAATGTCCCAGTAAGACGTAGGAACCGTTGAAAAATAACTCAACATAATTGTCGAGTCGACTCTTTGAACTGGTTGATTGAACCAAATCTTTAGAGTGAACTGATTCGCTCAGATGAATCAGTCGTTAGTGTGTTAGTGTTCGTGATACAAACACACACACACACACAGGGAGTGAATGTTGAGTCCTGTAGAGCCAATGAGCTGGGACCGGATACGATATATCCTCTGGGACAACAGCTACTCTGTTCACCCCCTTCACTTCCACATGACGCCATTTACAGCATAAACCCGACCTCCTCTCCGGAAAGAAGAAAAAACAAGAGCTGAAAAACTTGAAAGCAGCACAGTGTGTGCCATGCAGCCAATCATTCGACTTGCGAGCCGCAACGCGTCTTCTTGAAAAGTCTTGAGCATTTTTTTTCTTCTTCAGTAAACTCCGCTGATTTTGTTGGATTCTGGAACTTATTTTCTTTTCGTGTAATTAGCGGTTTAACAGCGTAAATGAAACTATACTGCGTTCTACTTGGAATAAAATTCTGATGTTACTGTTTCGCGCGAGTTGTGCGGAAAAGTAGCGAAGACGAGGACGCGCGAGTGTTTGCCATCATCGGGATTTTTGTGAATGAATCTCCAAATGAATTGAGGACTAACCAAAGAGAAATTCCTACTAGTAGGATATACTCTTCACAACACAAATAGGGGGTTGAGGTGGTGAGATCACGGTAAGTGACGTGTGTTACAACTTTTTGTATTTTATTTTATTTTATTTGTTTTTTTTTATATATATATATATTTATTTTTTTGCAGTGGATTTTGACAGGCTTTTATTTTAGTTTAGTTTATTGCTTATGTTGTTTAGTCGTGCATTTATATTATAGTTGTTCGTGTTCTGCATGACTTTTTCCAGTGCTCATGCTCCGCGCCATTCTTGCAGCTGTGCAAATAGTTGCCATACGGATCTGTTCTCTACGTACTTACTTTGCCTTACTTTTCATTTAGTTAAATTCGCTAATCTCTATTGAAATACGTAATCTACAACTGCACGATTGTTTTGAAAAACCCATTCAACGAATCACTAAAGATTTTAAAAGCTTTACACTTTTTCATTTTTTTTTTCGCAATTATTTAAAGTTGCCATTAGACATTTAAAAGCATAATAAAGACTTACAGGATATTTCACTTTCCTTCAATAAGAACTAATACGACGTTTCATTAATTATTTTACTACTAATAATAAAAACTTTGGCTGCTGTTGCAAAGAGGAAAAATGGTTCTGTACTTTATGCCAGGTTTAACCAAGTTAAGTATTGTCATAAAGTATGCATGCTGATAACCCAGATCAGAAGTTTAAATAGGAGTGAGGAGATAAACAGATGTTTAACAGACATTTTGTTGATGGGGCCTCTCTTTGGAAAGAGAGATTGTGCATTGATATGGTAATTTGGGTAGTGTTATTTAGATTGAACTCAACTGGTGCCTAGGGTCCAGCCTGAAATATATGGTTTCATGTTTTTTTTTTTTTTTTACATTAACATTTATTATTTTTTTGCATGTAAGTTTTTGTCATTAGAGCTCCGCCCCCGTTGATAACGTCATAATAAATTTGTGGACGTCATGTTACTCCTATGCATGCCAGCTGCTAGATATTAAAATTGGCGTTGAAAATGAAAATGTGTTACGGTGAATGTAAACTTTGATGTCTAACAAAATTCTATGATGGCCTAATTCACGTACCAGACCGCCATCTCGGTCTAGCCTATAAGCCTATATAAGTTGTGCAATACTTTGCATTTTCATACTTTTTAAAAATTGCATTTGCTTATGATTTTGGATCATTACGACTAAAACAATAGCTTTTACCACAAAGCAAAGTGAAGCTAGGTGTACTTTTTATTTTTTCTAAACCATATTTAACAAATAAGTTCTAATGTGCTCTGCAAGAACTGAACAGTGACAATGTTGTTTGCAATGTTAAAATAAACACACACACAAATCAATTATTTGTATTTCAGTACACATTGTACTTTATAATTCCCTAAAAGCAAGCCATGTGTGATATTTGCATTAATGTACAGATACGTGAAACACTGTCATTTATAAGATTTGTGTATATAAGAGTACACTGGTCTCAAACTTTTAATGAGGACAGATGTTGGTAGATTTTATTCTGCAAAAAGATCCTTATTTATTGTTGATCTGATAATGTTCAGCACCTGAGATACTGTAGAGAAAAAGTGGACTTGAGTCTACTAGATGTTCCATGTACTTGATAGCTGCAGGTGGCCTGCCCCATTAATGATCAGCCTTCTAGGGGTGTATAGGTGGGAAGTAGTTGGGAGGTATGCATTAAGGAGCCTGCCTTCTGCCTTGCCTTTTTGCCTAGTTTATATGATTTACATATGGTAAGTTTATAGGATTTTACTTCCCTGTACGCCCTCGTTTAACTATCTGCCTTTCCCATAGGACTTCAGATGTGTTCAATGCCAGCCGGAGAGTTCCCACTTCAGAGTAAAGATGGAGACAAGAGCTCAAAATGGCGGCAGCGGCTCCTCTGGCTTGCTGCGAGCTTTGCGTGACACTGGCAGACCCCAGACTGGGGACTCGGAGCCTTGGGAAGGTCAGGTGCTCTCCCTTGACCAGATAAGAACCATCCGCAGCAGCAATGAGTACACGGAGGGCCCAACTGTGGCGCCTCGTCCACCGGCCGCCCAGCAGAAAACAGACTCGCAAACTTCTAGCCCGACTTCCACCAACTCCATTGAGCTCTCTGAGCATAGAAACTCCCCCAGGGCTCAACGAGCCGGACAGCAGATTCCTCAACAAGCCCCTCAGTCGCCAAGGAGCGGCGTGAGCAGATCCACCAGTGGCACCAGCGAGGGGTCACACAGCACTGCCAGGGCCAGCACAGGAAGCACCTCATCGGAGCAAAGACTTTTGGGAAACGAAGGCGGGACGAGCGATCGGGTGGTGAGGGCGCAGCCTAAACGTTCAGAGCTGAAGCAGGAGGAACTGAAGCCCTTGGCCCCAAGCCCGGGCCAAGCCGGAAACATCAAGCACTCAAATCGCTGCGAGGACTGCGGCCGCTGCAAGTGCGAAGGGTGCACCTGTCCTCGGACCCTGCCGTCCTGTTGGATGTGCGGCCGCAGGTGCCTTTGCTCGGCGACAACAGTAATGGACTATGCCACCTGTGTCTGCTGTGTCAAGGGTCTCTTCTACCACTGCTCCAGTGACGATGAGGATGTGTGCGCGGACAAGCCCTTCTCTTGCACCCAGTCACACTGCTGCATGCGGTGGACGGCCATAAGCGTCCTGGCACTTTTCCTACCCTGCCTGTTTTGCTACCTTCCGGCAAAGGGCTGCGTGGCATTGTGCCAGGCGTGCTACAACTGCACCAGTCGGCCAGAATGCCACTGCAAGAACAAAGGCGTTGAGAAATAAACGAGGCTTGGTTCCTGGAGTAGCACTGGGAAGATAACCTTATCTGGGACTATCTCCCGAGCAGTGGAAAAATATTCGCAAATTGTTGTAGTTTTGGCACTGTAGACCAAGAGGTGACATTGGATTGGCAAAAACTGGTTTGAAGTGGTTTGTTTGTCTTAGTTTTTTTTTTTTTTGCTTTTCTCTTATCCACGTTCTCTCTTTCTGTTTCACTCTTTAAGGGGGGTGGATTTTGTCGCAACATCCTTCCCATGTTCTTTTCATTTTAAACTGAAGTCCAGAATGTTAGCCCTATTGACATTCAGTAATATGACTGATAAAGGTGACAGACTCCTCTAACTAACTGTTTGTGAATAGTATCTGCAAAGTATGTAAATTAGCAAATGAGCTCTTTTTCCAAGAGATTTTATTTTTGTACATATAATATTTCAACTGTGAAAAGCATTGTGCCAAACCAGTGGCACCTTGACAGATCCATATATATGATGCATATATAAAATGTGTATAGGGCTGTACATTCGTTTTGAATGTATATCAATCACTCTTTTGATATTTTGCCTTATAGAAGAGAAACCTTACACAAATTATCCCTACAACTATACTTGTAAATTGTACAGTGACCCTAAGAAAAACTTTATTTTCTAATTTCAACACATTGTTTAGTGTAAAAATATTTATTTGAAGTTTTAATTATTTTATAAAGTAATATTTATTTTGAGAGGCATCTTTATAGGCATCACCCCAACTTTGAGAAACAAAACCTCCTCTGTTGTTGCTGCAAAACAAGGGTGACAAGGGTGTCAAATCTGATGCATATGTTCACTATAAAATAGAAAATATATTAACGTTTTGAAATTAAACAATGCATTTTTCTCTGTTCTTTCTGGCCTGCTGTTGACCTTGTTTTTAGCCTTTGAGCACAAAGGCCCATTTCAGAAAACCTACTGTGTTTTCAATCGTCTTTGTTTACCCAATGGATCTTCTGTCAGGGTTGCATTTCACTTTGCATTTATGATGAAAGCGATGATGTTCGCAGAGCTTCAGTTTCGAGGTCATCTGAAAATAAAGCAAGGAAAGTGATAGTGTACAATCGCGAATCAGCAAAATAGGTGCGTTACGGAGAGATTATATCGATAAAATCTTCCTGCACAAAGGAGATCAAATGAAGTTTAATATAGCTCACTAGAAATGCAACATTTAGTACTGTTGACTGTTATTTCATGGATGATCTTGCTTTAACCATGACCATTTGGAGACATAGGCATAATCTCGACTGGAAAATTGCAGAACTGTGTTAGTTTGTGTTGTTCTGGTTGACCAAGAAAACTAGACAAAACTTTAGTCATGGAATAGTCACATGGAATTAAGTTATCAAGTTATGATTACCAATAATTAACACCAGTACATGGAACTCCAAATTGCTTGCCTGATAAAACCACCCAAACAAACTCATCTCAGATCAAGATAGACCCCAGTTCCTTTACAAAGAAGCCCTGATCTCGAGCCAGACCTTCAGGGGTAACTTCCAGCCTGCGCTGCCAGCAGCGGATACTGGCTGCATTTACTTCCATGGGAAACATCTGGCACTGGTTTAATCATTGAAGTATGCAAACCACTAGTTGACATCAGGAGGATCAGAGATTGTTTCTGTTGGCAAGTCGTTGTTTGCAACTCTCCCTCCAATCCTCACTTGTGTTATGGAAACTGCACTGTGGGAATATTAAGAATAGATATGGTATATGCAAGATGCCTTATCAATTCAGCTTTTGAGGAAATTTTCACTCCGAGTTGCTTGTATACATTTGTGCAAGTTGTCATCTTTAACCTTTTTGTATTAAGAAACTTGATTGCTAAAACATCGCAGATAACTCCGTTTGTAATTTCACAACTTTATTTGAATACGGCATGAGAAAAAAATCACTTCAAAATCAAAACTAAATATGACTTTAAAGTTCTCAAATTCAGGTCCCAGATTTTACATTCCAAATAAAGTGACATAGATTTGAACCAAAAGTCTAACTTGTATGTGCAAATATATGGTTAATTGCAGTATAAGTGGTTTTCAGAGTACAAACCATCAGTTGGGAAACACTCTTTAAAACTAAAGCAGTTTTTAAAATGTCAAGGTCATGATATTGATCTGACATTTTTTTTTTATACAGCAAATGTTTTTAAAATAATACATATTGATCTTGCAATGCATGCACACCTCTTTTTGTATAGTCACCAAGTAAAAGGCTGTTACTTTTTCCCATTTTCTTTATGACATGATATGTGCTACTGGCATTCGCACTGTTGGTTCAGCGTGTTGCCGCATGTTTGTTATTTTGCTGAGGGTTTGAGTGACAGGCAGCCAGCTTTCACCCCTTGGTAGGGATGAGCCCCCTTCCCCGTTTAGGTGGCAAAAGATGGAAAAACAAAACCGTCCCGATCGCTCGAGTGCGTCGTTTTCCGGCTTGCCTCCCACCCATTGTTTTAAGCTATGAATGGCAGGGCAGCGACGGGGGGTTGGTTTGCTCAAGAAAGCCCTGCAAAGGGTTAAAGACATTACTTTAAATGACAATGGGCCAACAGTTTACCCCCACATTCGAACCCTTGTGTATTCACCGTCTTTTCAATGGCCTGCAGTTATTTCACCGCCTCTTAAGCCTCTTCAACTACCTGCTTGGTATTCTCACAGGGCAACCTTTGAGTGCGAGTGTGTGTGTGTGTGTGACAGCACGCACGCGCATGTTTTCTGCTTTGCGTGCGAGTGTTTAGCAGCCGCTAAATGTGTTGTTATGGGTGCAGGCAGCACAAAAGAAGGATAGATGGGAAAAATGACACCCTTTTGAAAGAACTGCAATTGCATGCCAAGTTCAAGAGAAATAGAGAAATATAGATTTCTCCATTGAGTAGAAAAATGGGTCAGATAAAGGCTGGGAGGGTTGACCTCAATAAACAGACAACAGATGGGACGGAACTTACTTTGTCTAAAAAATTAAAACTAGTATTAAATGTTCGCCTATGCCGGAACATAGTTATTGTTAAAAGGAATGGAGTAGACCAATAGGAAGTTACTTAATTTGTCGTTGAAGACATTATGTACCCGTCTATTGATGTTTGGTATGTTTTGAAAGGGTATTGATTACTTCCATCCTCATTCTAAATTTAACCGTGTCAACGAGGACAAGCTACACAGGCAAAGATTGATAACCCTGGCTGGTTACCACAGGACTAAACAGGCAAACAAAAATGCAAGAAAAAAAAAGGAGAGAAAAAAAACTGATACCGTTTAAAGGTATAGTTCAGCCAAAAATGTATTTACCTTAAGAAAAAAAAAATCACCATCAACAGGCTGTCAAAATATGCTGCATGATATTAAAAACAACACATTCATGTTTGGAGATGAAAAAAAAAACTGACAATGGAAAAAACATAAAAAAAAAGTTAAGGGGAAAACCGTTCGTAAAATTTATCCTGCTGTTGAACACAAATAAATCTAAACTGAAACCAAGTAATATATATATATATAATCTTTTTATTAACACAGTTTCATTAACACAGTTCCGGAGAGACACCCCCATTAAGCAAGAGCAAGAGAGTCTGAAAAAAGAGAGTGCGCATTTGTGCAGAAAAAGAATGAGAGAGAGAGAGAGAGAGAGAGAGTAGGCAGCAGAGCAATTGGAAAAGCCCCCAGAGCGTCTCTTTGTTGGTTTTAGCTGGGCCCCGGCGCTCATGCCCCGTTCTGAAGCCCAGATCTATTCAGTCTGCTCATCAAGGCAGAATACTCAACAGGAAGGAAGGAAGCGGCCCTTTCTTTATACGCCCATTGTCTGACCACCGGGCTTAAGCAATCAAACAGCAATGTGCCGAGAGAGAGAGAGAGAGAGAGCAGGATGAGGTGCTTGTGGGGGCAGGGAACGAGAGCCCATGGTCTGTGTTCCATCCTGAAGTTTTTATCTGCGTCTCTGGCAGTCAGCGGCTTCCCGATTTCCTCACAGTCACAATCTGTATGCATTTTAAAACATGTTCTGATTCTGATTAAAGACAACACTGGCTTTGTGCACATTTTGAACTTAGGGATGGAAACATGCTTTAGACAAGTATGCAGACGTTGCACATGTGCTCAAGATACAGGGTTTCAAGTGCTTGCACCAAATAAAAGTGTTATTATTAAGCAAATTTTTTTACGTTTTATATATATATATATATATATATATATATATATATATATATATAAACCAGGATTTGACTGACTGTAGAAGAAGACAGTTCATGCTTATGTGCGCTATAGTGCCCCTAGTGTGACACTGAGAATGCAATGCACTAGTGTGGTCTGGCACTATATTTCATACCTTTTTTTTTTAAAATGAAAGACAATATGAGACATTTGCGGTGAAATCATAAATAATACAGACTTTATGAGTGTCACAATCTTACGTGTTAAATTTGCTTCCTCCACTGTAAACTCCACTGCTCTCTCTTGCTACAAACTCAAACTACATTCTAAACCTCGTCCTGACATTCCTGTCTGAATGAGCCTTCAGCTTTACCCAAAGGCAGGGGAAGATTGCATTTCCGAGAGAAAGAGGGATGAAATTCCATAATTGCATGGTCCTTTCTCTTCCACCCTCCTCCTGCACCTTCCCACCCTTTATCATTTCAACAAAAAGCACCAGATCTTTTCATAACTTCACATGAAATAAATGAATCATGAAATGCAATAATTCATAGTTTTATTTTAAAATGGCACTATACAGAAATTACATTATACTATTAATATTTTGACTTCAAAATAAATGCTGGCTTACAATACTAACCTGTGTTGCTTAATTGTGTAGAATTGACAATTTGTTCATTTAATAATAAAATAAGTCAAAGTTTTATAATATTTTATATAAAAATTCACATAATTTTTAATGAGTTCTGGCGGTATACAGTTTGAGGAAAAGTATATATAATTTTTCTAAGCAATTTTATCTCCTGGTAGAAAATAAAATGAGAACAAATAATACTTTAATGTAATTTAATCTATCTAAATAAAATAAACAATGCAATTTAATACAACAGGCCTACACTGAAGGGTTAAGCCATATAGAAATCAGAATACCAATAAGACTTGGAGATGTTTTTTTGTTGTTGAGCTGCACCAATAAGCAATCACCTAGAAACCACCCAGAACACCAGAACAACCAGCATTTTAGTGGTGATTTTGCATTCACATTTTCTTGTTTAAGAGTCAACTATATTACATAATATATTCCTCATGGGAACTTCAAGCTTTAAATTGTTCAGTTTAATTGCAATCTTAAATTCAGTTTCAAATCACGACCAGCATGTAGGCACATTATTCTCACACACACACAGGATATGGACACGATTCTCTGTCAGCGACGAGAAAGCACCTCACAAGTGTGTTTCTGCAAAGCTTGTCTGCCATTTCCTGTGGAAACTAACCACACAATCCATCCACAGACAAACACGGCAATGAATAGACCACACATCGCATTGCATGCAGTGGCCCCAGAAAGTATTTGGACACTTAACATTAAAGTCACACTTAAAAAATGTCATTGCATTAGAACAAAGTTCTCTAAACAATGCTTTCTGGGCCACTTTGTTCTTTTTCTCAAGGTGAATTTAAGTGCACGTGTTAAGTTCACACAAGTTAAATTTATTATGTTAATGTTACACAACCATAAAGTGTCACAATGTGTTTTGCCTTCATTTTCAAACAGTGGATCTATTGTTAAATCATTCAAAACCCGACAAAAGTGTGCTTGTGCAATCTTTCTGACTCTTGTTTTGATGTTATCCAATGCAAAGCCATTCACAAATTTTAAGGCTGACACAAGTGTGCAAATATTTTTTTCTTTTTTTGGCCACAGTATAAACTGACTTTAAAATCACTGAGAAAGAAAAGATAAATCTGTTTTAAAATAATTGCAATACATTAAAAATGCATATGTTAAAACTTTAATGCTACATCTTTTTGCAAGCAATTATTATGCATTTGTTTCATTTTGCTTCAGTCTTGTTTTCACCTAAGAAGGTTCATCTTTGCACATGCACTCACTTGCATTCATATTTCTGCACATAAAAAAAGCTTGCACACACAAAGAAAACCTCAAAATGAGCATGCACGGACACATGGCCGTGCACCGGAATCATCATGAATCCAGGGCATATCAATTATCTCTCTATAAAAGAGAAAAGAGCGGAACCAGCTCAGGAAAAAGGTGAATGCTGGGACAGCGGTAGAAGAAATGAAAGAAGCCTCTTTAACTTATGTAATAGGCGTCACTGTGCATTAGGACTGTGGAGAACTTCCTAAATGAACAATCCAGCCTGAAGGCAAAAGGAAGGAGGGATGGGGAGGCTGGGGGGAGAAAAGACGGATAGAAGGGCAGTGGTCTTGCCTTGGGGTTAATTGAGTTAGAAGACATGAAGGAGCCCTGGAAAAGGCCTGCGTGGTCGTTAGGGTTGGTGGGGGTACAGGACTAATTAGAGAGGAACACAGACAGACAGAGGCTGGAAGCCCAGCAGGTTTCTGGAGAGCGGGATCACGGATTGAGAAACGTCTGGAATGAGCGAGTCGAGGAATTTGTGTTTGCTGATCTGTTTACTGGTCCTTAAAGGAGGTCATTTTTGATTGCATCTGAGAGATATGATGAAATATGAAATAGTCCCATTTTATATATATACAAAACTTATATGCTTTATATCAAAGCTAATTCAATGTTGTTAGTGCTATTATTTTTAATACACATTAAAAGAACTCAACTGCAATGGAATAAAACCTCTCTGATCCCCTTAGAGACTGAAAGCACTGAAAACAAGTCAGTGGATACTCTAGCAATGCTGTACTATACAACTCAACATGCAAAAGCTCACTACAAATGCCCAAAGACTACCCAGAACACCTTAGGAACATGCTAAAAAATCACGCAAAATACATGAGCAACAACCTAGAAACTCCATAGCAATGGACTAATAACAATGTATAGCAATGTTAACCCGAAACAGAATGGTTAGAAACCATTAAAAACTACTCAGAAACTGAATAGAAATATGTTAAAACACCCAAAAATTCCTTAGCAACCACCTAGCAATATCCTAGTAACCACCAAGTACACCCTAGCAACCACATAGCAATGTGCTGAAAAAAAGGCCAGAATGTCCCAACAACTGCACAGCACAGAAAAACATTGCTGATATTTTCTTCAGAAAGTGTACGCATGTCGTTCTGTATGTTGTCGGGGTATCAGAGTGAGGAGAAGGCCAGCACCTCGGCTGATGTAAACAGTGTACTGGGCGTGAAGCCACACGTCTGCTGGATGGATGAGGTTGTCAGCCAAAGTGTAATCACAGTACAACACCAACACAACAGGAAAAGCAAATGCTACACATGACTCCAACCACAAACACGACAAATGTTCACGAGCCCCTGCCGACCTGCAGCACATTGACACAGCAACACATGACAAATCGCAACAAATTATATTGTGTCAATTTTATTGTCACATTTCTCTGAACGTGCCAAGAGGAAACTCTTACTCACAGGTTACTCTATAATTGCTCAGGAGACTTGAGACACGTATATTGTTTCATGTTCCATGAATCAGATGTTACAGTTTTGTTTTGTTTTCGTTTGTTTTTTTTTTGTTTTTGTTTTTTTTGGGGGGGGGGGGGGGGGGGTTGTTGTCATCATAAAATAAATATATAGTTTTATAAAAAGACGTAGATTTGTATAATTTTTTTATAATTGTATGTAATTTAATAAAAGTAACAATGTGCTTTGTATATACAGTATATATATATATATATATATATATATATATATATGTGTGTGTGTGTGTGTGTGTGTGTGTGTGTGTGTGTGTGTGTGTGAAATTTTATGTAATATATTATTAATATATCAGTCTAAAGCTAAAAATGTTTAGCTTAGTTAATTTGGTTGTTTAGACAAATTTGATGAGGTTTTTGTTGTTGTTGTTGTTGTTTGTTTGTTTGTTTGTTTTTGTCTCTTCCACTAGATCTTTTTCTCATAGAAGGATATCAGACACTGAACCTTAAAGTCTAATTTTGCTATGAATTTTATCTTATTACTTACTGAGAAAGAAAAAAAATAGATATGCAAATGCTGATTTTCATTGCATACACAAATCTCAAATGAGCTCTCTGAACTCTGAATGATTATTTAGCTTTTTTTTTTTAATAATTTCATACAACATCCAAGATTGCTCAAAATCCCACTACAGGAAATAAAAATCCCAATTGTTTCTCTTTGCCAGTAATGAGGCTCAAAGGAAACTGAGGCCTTTTGGATTCTTTGACTTTTCTCAGAATAGCATTTTACACTGCGTTCTAAAAGCATGCGAGTAATAAAGTCTAAGATGGGATCATTTGCAGTGGGTCGTCCATACAAGAGGTGAATGACTGCAGAAGCTCACAAGACCCCAAATGACACATCGTATAATTAATGACCGACTGTAAATACCCCCTCCCAGCTGAACCCATTCACTCGCTCCCAACAACCAGCCAGCGGCACACAATGGCGTCCACAAGAGCAGGACTAACAACAGCATTTAACATAAACCCTTCAACAGGAACAGAGCGCTTCAGCAAATCATTAACCAGCCCGTCTCCGTCGCGACACTACCGACAGGACAGGATGTGCTCTACAGCTGGTCTGAAAGCAGTAACCATCTCTTTTGCACACTTCTGCACTATCGACCCCCTCCCTCACCCTTTTCAGGCCTTGTGGAGCAAGCAAACGGGACGGTCGGCAATGGTTTAGCATGATAGTGTTTAAACCCAGGAGCTGATTGCTGTTGACTCACGCGTTTGTGTGAGCGCGTCTCGGCACTGATTAGCACAGTCTCCATCTGTTTCTAAACAGCAGCGACAGTTTTTTTATCCTTTTTTTCTGAGTAAAGGCACGCCTTTTTATACATTCATCTGGGCCAGACACAATTTGACTCATTCACTGATGAACAAAGTCGTTGGTGGGGTGTCACATCTAAACCTTTTATTGCCACTTTAAAGTGTTAAAGTAGTCCTGCATGTCCCTTTGTACCAACTTTTCATGTTTGTCCTTATCTTCACAAGAAAAAAGGGGCTCTGATGTTTAAACAAGGTTGTTAAGTTTATAGGTTCAGACCCGAGAGCCAGGGCGCCAACTGCATCATAAACGACAACTTTATCTCACAAAAAAAAACATTAAATAACGCTACTTTTTTTTCTTTCTTCTTTATGTGAGTCATGGTTACTTGAGAGTAATGATGCCCATAGGGGAAAATAAATTCACACATGAGAATGTCTCAAACTATTCTTAGATCCTAAAGGAACATTTCAAATTAGATTCTTCCTAGATCAAATGATGTGAGCTATGAATTCACATTAATTTTATAGCTACACCTACTTTCTCCCAACAATTCTATTTTTTTTTTCTTTTTCTACTGCTATTTACTATATCTCAACAATAGTCTTATTTGTTTCTAAAAAGTTTATTATTATCTATGTTTATTTTTGTAATTGTGTGTGTGTGTGTAGTTATTATTATTATACTTATTTTATTGTTAACCTGGGTGGGGGTAAGAAAAGTAATATCACTCAAAACGATGCAGTAAGGCCCCGTCCACACAGAGAGGCGTTTCTGTGAATACGCACAAATTTTTTATCGGATAGGTGTTTCGTCCACACAGATCCGGCGTTTTCGTAAGGTGAAACCGCTATTTTTTGAAACTGGGTCCCAGAGTGGATAAATTTGAAAACGCCGTCTTTGCGTTTTCGTCTGGACGGCTAATCCGTATATTTTCTGAAACGATGACGTCATCAGCCCACGTCTCCCCCCTAGTCAGACACCTCTACGTCACGTAACAGCAACAAAAACATGAACAAACATTGAACGACTGTCTTTTTATTAAATAACATTAATACTGATTAATAAATGTATTGTTCCAAGTTCGTTTGTGTACCACATGCAAGGTTTATGAGCATAGTCCAAGTCTTCTTCTCTGTTTTTAGTGTATATCTGTGGCAGAATTACAGTGCCACCTACTGGTCTGGCATGTATACTACATCATTTTGCGGTTTCGTGTGGACGCGGATATTTCTTGAGATGAGGAAAAAAAAGATATGATTAGGGTAAGCTCCGTCTCCGTGTGGACTGGGCCTAAGATTCATGTCCGTGGTAAAAATGGTTGTGGGACAAGTTATGTACTGAATTTAATAGTTCGCTTTCAGGTGTTTTTTAAAACAGTAAACAGCAATACTAATAGTGGTACTAACTAGCACTAACTATAAACTGTAACTCAAAATACAAGCGACAAACATGAAGCTTAGCTTGCAAAAACATTTGCATGTATGCAAATCTACTAGCTATGAAATCTGTTAGCGATGTAGGACACATGCTGAGATATGCAAACACAACCTCGGAGTACGAAACCCCTCTTTCAGTTTGAGATCACTGTTCGGTCTCTACCAAGTGAGTAAGTTACAACGGCTGCGTACAAGTACCCTTTAAAAAGAGCCATTGAGACACGAGTTATAAACTCGAGGTACACAAACCTGCAAGCCAAACACGGTCACATAACCACCACTGTCAGAAATTACCTTTTTAAAGCAATGCTGAGTGATTTCCTCAGACTAAGAGAAGGCGTATATTTAGTATAAAACAGGTTGTGTTAAATGTGAGTTGGGCAGCTGCGATAATGAAAATATCCTTCAGCACAAGGGCAATAAAAATGGGTCAGGCCACATTTCTTTAACAAACACAGAGACAGACAGCCACCCAGTCATTCAGCGAGTAATACACACACAGATTTTCTTCCAAATGTTTCCCCATACAAAGTTACTTTCCATAAAGTATTGCACTACGCTTTTTAAAAAAAAACGGATTTCCCATGATCTAAACTAAGTTCAATTAAAGCTCCATAAATCTCGGAAACTGGGATTAAACTCAAACACATGATTAATGGATCTATTTTATTAGTGGTTTCTCCGAACAGCTGTGGATCCCTCTGTCAGCCAAAGTTTAATAATTGTGTTTGCTAAGACAAGCATCGCTATTACTATTGTTCATAGGGTCAGGGATTTGAACCAGTCCCTAAGTATTATGCAGTCCTGAGTATTAAACTTCAGCCTGTAACTGTCTGCCATAGACATGAGAGTTTCATATATTGTGAAGCTTCTTGGGAAGGTGTGTTGTAACTTTAACAATAAAAAAAAAAAACATATCCGTATCTTAAGATATAAATCACCCGAGCAACCATAAAGCAGTGTGCATAAAACTGCTCAAAACACCCTAACACCCTAGAAACTGCATAGCAATGCACTAATAATAACTCAAAACACCTTAACAACTGCATAACAATGCACTGACAATCACTCAGAATGCCTTAGCAACACCCTAACAACTGCATAGCAACGCACTATTAAACACCCAGGACACCTTAGCAACACCTTAGCAAGAGCACAGCAAAATGCACTGAGAATAATTCAAAACATCTTAGCAACACCTTAACAGCTGAATAGCAATTTTTCTAAAAACAATTTAGCACACTCTAACAACCTAGCAACACCCTAGTGACCAAGATTTAAATATATATATATATATATATATATATATATATATATATATATATATATATATATATATATATATATATATATATATATATATATAATAATTATTATTATTATTATTAAAAAAAGAAAATTGTATCACAAAATTTCATATTCACAATATTGTGGATTTCCTGAAAACATTCAAGAAAAATAAATAAATAAATAAAAATATAAGTTAAACCTCATCTTACATCATTTTTTAATGATTCTGACTTGACGAAAAAGAAAAAGAAAACCCCACTCTAGTGTATATGAGGGTGTAACAAAAACCAGATGCAGCAGCAGCAGGAAGAGCACAGCAGAGCAGTCTGGGATAAGGGATTAGAGAGTGTCACACCATTCACCACTGCAAGAGAGGACCTGTTAGTGGATTGGAAACATGTCCTCATTCATTAGGTGGAAGGATACTGGGTGGAGACCCATATGTTGGGGGTATAAAACTAAGCATCAATCCAAAATCAAGCGTAATGCAATTAATTACCAAACAAAATGGTTGTATTACTAGAGTGACTCTCATATAACTCTCACATGACTGTTAGTGTCTACACTTATTTCAAATCAGTATGTATAATCTTAGCAAATGGTACTCTCTGATTGCAAAACAAACACAACACACACAAAAGGGGATTAAAAAATAGATTTTAATATGAATAATAATTTTGGTGAACAGTTTTGGATACTGAATGAAATAGAAGTACATTTATTATTTCTCATGTCTGCCATGTTGAATTTTTGTTTCACTGAGCTTGTTGCAACCATGCTGAACTTGACTTTCTAATGAATGTCCAGAAGATTTTCTTTTCTCTCTCTCTCTCTCTCTCTCTCTCTAATGCGTCATCAGTATAAAAGGTAAATGATGTGTGAAATGTTTGTTTGCATTTCAATGCAACTTTTAATTCAGTGTCCATTTCCTGCTGAGCTAACTTAATCTATTCAACCTGTCAGTCTAACTGTCACCCTTGTTGCTTTTGTATATAATATCTAAGCAGATAAAAAAAAAAGACTAAATTAATGAATTAATCAAAATGACCGCTTAAACTATAGAAAGAGGAAAATAAATTGTAATTCAATTAAATCGGAAGTTTTAATGCAAGCCAGGTTTCCTTGTTTGGCTAAATTGCGCAGTCACTGATTAGCATGCAAAAAATAGAATAAAATAAAATAATAGTTTAATGTCTTTGTAACTGTTGGATCTATCAAAACGAGTTTCCTACCTGCATTTCTGACCTGTTGAAAGTACCTGCATCAAATTCTTTCACTCACACTCCTCAGTTACTTCCATACTTCCACAAGAAATCTGGTCTTAATGAAAATGACTACATATTATGCCAGAGGCTCTACAAATCAAGCAAGCAATAAAAAAACCCTTAATGTTGATGTTGTCTGGATCTGCTAAACCTCATAATTTCATCACAGGAAACTGACACAACCCACGCACACTATAACAGCTCTTGCTGAAGGGCATGGCATTGTCTTTTCTCGTGATAGTGACAAACAATTGTTTTTCATAAAATGCACAATCAAATTCTGATGCAATAATGGCAAAATGTAAATAGAAATCTAATTTCTATGATCCTCAGAGGTGCAATATATGACTGATTGGACAATAAAGCCAGGACAGCACACAATCATGTACAGCACAAAAAAAAAGTGACGTTTCGAGTGGTTTCCTGTAATGTTATTATATCAAACCAGCAATTTCCGAGAGGATTTGGGGCTGCTTCTCTAGGTCCTCAGGCACCAGGGAGGTCCAACCCATCCTGCCAATATGGTCTGCGGGGAAAGCTGGTCCCAGTATCTGCACACATGAAAACATTCCTCTGTTGATTTATTTTTAGACCTAATCTCAAACAGATTTCCACGTTGAGCAAGTCGACTGGGACCGAGAGCGGCTGCACCCAATCCGTGGAAGCATGGCCCCTCTGAAAATGAATGTTATTTTGTTTTCCTTCTGGGGATTTGAATTCTGTCACTTTCCGCTCATTTGGTGGTAACCCAGCTAAGCCTGAAAAAGCTGTATTTTAAGGGGCAAGCAAGCAAAAGATTTGTTTGTGACACTGAGAAAAGAGTACTGGCGTGTTGGAATGTGTAAAGTACTTTATTATTCCCCCAACCCAATGAAATATCCTTTCACAGCCTAGTGTCGGACACACAGGACAGTAAATTTCTTCAGACACAATAACAACATTTTTAATACAGAAAGCGGTTCTTGCTTGTGCAAAATGTGCCGGTACTGTTCTAGGGTCTTCTGGGTGGTCGCTCAGTGATTCCTCACTGATCCAAGCCCACCTTCGAGTCACTGTGATTTTCTGATCCTTAGATACACCTTGGGTCCCTGCTTCAAAGAAAGGAAGTGGGACTTTTTGCCTTGTTTTATCGTCCTCCAAACAAAAATTGTAAAATCATCCTATCCTTGAAAAGCCACACAATTTGAGGTAGCATGCATGTCTATAGCTCAAACAGTGCAGTATGAGTTATGCACAAAAGTTTAATACCTGGGGCTAAAGATTTGTTCACATAAGTTTGAGCAAGCAACATTAATAATAATTGGCAGTCAGAAGTGCTAAATAAGACCCCAGCTACTCTATGTCCTTTGTCCCTCCAGGCTAACCTTGTCAGCCTCCCAGACTTGGAGGCAAAGCTATGTCAGAACAGCACTCATGCCTCCAACTAGAGGAAATTGATCTCTCAAGTCTGTCACACAACTATGAAGGGGCCAGGGGCTCAAGTGTCAGGTTACTGGAGGCAGGTGCAAATCCACCACTGGGGCCACGAATGGCAAGTGAGGTGAGGAAGCGTGACTTTCCTGGTTAACATTCCCTGCTAAGTGTGCTTAAACCTAGTCAAACCCCCTAAACCCTACTGCAACTGGTGCGGCATTCCCACTCGGTCGGCCCTGCAGAAATAAAGTCGTAAATAGTATGAAACATGGCCAACATGCCTTGGATTTCTCTATCTCCGGTATACCTGAAGAAGGAGAAAAAAAAGGACCCTCTCCTGCAAAAGGTATCGTCTGCGAAATTAGCACAGGTGCAAGGTTTCGCACAACAAAGGGCTCTTTGTGAGTAGCCATGATCATGTTTTGTGACTGAGTTTCAATTTAGGAAAGAAAATTTAATATCTTAGAGAACAAACACGGTTAGTTTGTAAAGCATGGTTGCATTATCTGGCTAGTGTTAGACTGCAGTTAACACCGGTTGTTAAGAAATAAGTCCCGGCTTACAATGTCATCCACACATCGGGAACAGAAGCATGGACATTTCTGGAGAGAAGCCAATCCAAACAGAATTCCTTTTGCTTGGCATTCCAGCTTGATTACTATTGAAGGTAGGGTCAGGTGGTAAGGTTTACTGCGCAAATATAGTTACACAAATGGCAAGACATTTAAAGTGCATAAGTGTGGTTCTTTCCCCGACAAATGGTGCCTGTCAGCATTAGATTTGGGCATTTAACAGGACTCTCTTTAATTTCTGTTGTCTTTACACTATGCTATGATCAATAGGTGTGCAGCTAATTCAGCCAACAAGTGGTAAGTGTTCAACGTTTCTCCGCATTGACACACATGGACCAGAGTTCCACGATGTAGCTGCTGCTAACAGCTGTCTACAGCCAAAATAGAAAGTCCCTGTGGCGAGACAGCCCCATACGCTCAGGCTGGAAAACCTCTCAACAACATCCTGTGGTCACCTGGACACTATGACCCAGAATAAAGAACTCTTTAGAAAGTGGCCCTAGCAGCGGAGTCCTGCCTGAGGGCCCCTAAGGAGGAGAAGACCTGCTATTCGGTGCGTGGAAAAGGAGGAAGGCTTTGTAAATAACATCCCTCGAATCCCTGAGCGTGCTTGCTTTGGAGTGCACTCCCCCCTACCGAAAAGGCTGAAGGGTAAGAATCCGATCACAGGCAGCCTTGGGTTGTCACCTGTCTGGGAAGTGAGGGGGATGAATGAAGACTTAACAGAAAATTAAAGAGAAGGAAGAGGGAGTGAGACAGAGAGAGAGTCAGAGATGGAGAGATAGAGAGACAAAACCTCCCAGGTACTCTGGTACTTAATTACTTCTCAGAGGATAAATATTTCTTTAGTTACAGGGGTAGAGAGACAAAGAATGAAAAGCTGTTCCAGGAATGATTATCTCTCCGTTTCAGGTGTTTTTGAACATATTAAGAGCTCTCATGTTACTGCCGGATATCTTCCAGGAAAAAAATAAATAAAACACACTACTGTATGTAAGTGGAGATTAGAACAACAAACTGGCCAAATGCAGATACATAGCCCTTTGAGGCTCAGTTTGCAAGGAATTGCTCATCCAAAAACTTTAAATCATCCACATTGCTGAGTAAAGCTTGATTCAACTGCGACAATATTTGACTCTCTGAGAATGAAAGCTTAGCGCCTGGTGGTCCTGTCGGTTTAGCACCGTCACAAAGCAAGTGAACGTCTATGATTAAATTTAAAGAACAACATTCTCACCGTCTGTTCATGCTAGCAGGCCCTGTGAGGGACAGACATTCATATGGAAACTGTATACAATTATTTACAATCCAAACCTATTCAGACTTGGGTGGAAACCATGTGTTGGCCCCCCAAGGTTTAAAGCTTCCCCTTCCTGTCCTCACTAATAGCCTATACATCGTAATGTGGACCTCAGAGACTGTTGGCTGGGCTGTTATTGGCCTTTATGAAAGTAAAATGAACAAGGCGCATAGGAAACTATAGTGGGCTACCGGTTTGCAGAGGTCCAACCTCATTGTGGCTTTTTTTGTGCAGGGTGGAAACATTACTCTTTGTTAGAGGTTTCACGTCTTGCCGTTTCATTTGCTACAGCAAAGACTTTATTTGTGATAGTCAGCAATATTCGCAGCACCTATTAATATGTTGCATGTTTTAAAGAATATAAGATGTTTACAATCTTTGTAAGTGGTGCAAAAGTTGCTGAAAAGTCAAGGGTTTTTAGGGTAGATGTCAAGGCTTGCTAATTAGTTGCCAAGTCATTCTTGGTGGTTGCTCTTTGGTTCTATGGTGTGTGTTTTTTAGCATTTTGCAATGTAGTCCATGGTGCTCTTGGTGGTTTCAATTGTGTTGAATAGGTTGCCAGAGCACTGCTAGATGGTTGCTAATACCATGTGCTATGTGGTTTTTAGTGTATTGCCATGCAGTTGCAAGGAGGGTTGTACACTATTCAGAAATGAATTGAGAAATGATTTTAAAACTCCAGTTCTAATCCTAAATTGAAACTGAATTAATGTGACAAACTGAATACAGAATTAAGAATGTAATGTTTAAACGTAATTCATTAAAATTCAAAGAAATCCATTCAAGTAGAAATCCAAGATTCCAAGGAGTTATAAATGATGGCATGTCAAAGAAAAAGAAAAAAAAAGACAATGGCCGAAGGACTATAAGAGCTATGTTAAGATTCTCCTCTCTGTGAGAGACTTTACTTTTTTTTTTGTGCTGTGAGCAAATACAAGGTCCTCAGGGAGCAGAAAGTGTGCTGAACCATCTTTACAGGACAAAAGGAATTCAGAATTCTAAAAAAAAATGGACCAGAGCAAACCTTTTCTCTTCTCTTCAACTCCCTGCACTTCTTTGGACGTTCCGAAGCGGCTGCCCTAAAACGGGACACCAAATGCCGGAACAAACCGGCCGCTCAATTCTCACAATGCCACAGATTGTTGGTGCCCATTGCTTCAGAGGAGAAGGAAAAGGATTGGGAGAGGGAGGCATTGGGTGGCAGAGATGGGACTCTGCCAAGTGGTAAGGCTGCCAAGTATTGGTCTGGTGATGGGCGGAGCTTGTCACAAAAGGTGGGCAGGGACATGGTTGCAGTGTGGAGAATAATGCTGATTTTCAGAAGGCCCGTAGAGGCCATTGGTGGCATTTGGGCGCATCTTATAAGATTGTCCACAACAACATAGTTTCAAACTAAAGGGATGTGTAATCTTTTGCAATAATTGCTATTAGAAATGTGTTGCATGCAAGCATTACTGTTACCTATGCTCACATACTTTTGGATTTGGGATTTTAATAACTTCCTAACCCTAAGTATTGAACTTTAACTTGGGAGTAGCCACAAAAAGTAGTTGCGAGATATTTAGCCCAATTCATGTTCAGTACGTTAAAGCACTCTCTTTTTACATTACAGTGATGGTGCATAACACGAAAGCTAATTCCTCATCTAAATCGTCTGAGTGAATCTGAAAGGTGTAAGCCCAGATCTGCTGTACAGTGGGACTTATGCAAACGGAGGTCCTGGTCTCTTCCACCCTGGCCTCCCTCCCCAGCAGCCGTTCAAACCTCTCCATGCTTAGGAAGTTACTTATTAAGAACCAGCGTCAGCATGCAGTGCCAAGCTCCTTTTTTCTCCTCTGCCGCTTTGGCTTCTTTTCCCGTTTCAATACCCACTGTCGTTGTCTTGTGTTTTTTTGGGTTAGGAGGGGCGGTTGAGGGGGGAGTGCATGCCTGGAATGTTAGTAAGCGTCCTATTCACTATAGGGGAGTGTTGTAGAGCAAAAAAGAAAATGAAAAAAGCAAGAGAGAGTTGGAGAAAGACAGAGCGAGGGAGGACAAAATGCCCACAACAGACTTGATGTTGATCGCATTAATGCATTGGAGTGCTGGGTATGGTGTAAATGATTGAAAGTGCTTCCAGAACTTTTGCCGTTGGCGTTGACAAAGCCGGCTCTGTTTCCTCCCGCTGCACTGCAACCCCCTCCCCCGAATGCGCATACACACACACACAGACACACTTGATGGTTGTTTTCTCTTCAATGTTTTTTTCAGGAGGGAATGGATGCGGTGCACAGTGAGGGAATAGAGCCAGGGTCTGTCCGCCAGGGATCGAGCCAGGGGCCTCAGTCAGGGGAGGGTATGTTGGGGGACCTTTTTCGAGATGCTGAAGAGTGAGCAAATGAGGCATGGATGGGTCAGATGGGTTGAGAGAGGAACCGGGCTTGACGAGAAGGAGGGGAGATTACAGGTCAAGGCAAAGAGTTGGAATAAATTAAGTTCTACCGCGGTACAGAATGGTACATTGTTAGCACCAATAGACAGACAGCGAACAAACAATCCTAGCTTTGTGTCCGGTACTGGCAGAAGGCAACCTCTCTCTTTTTCCCCTGATTTCATTCTGGATGAATCCACTTTGGGATCCCGCTATCTGTGGCTGCATTTCAGGGTTATAGAAGAACCAGCTAAATGAGGAAGAAAGGGAGGGAAAAAATAATAATAAAAACTTTTCATTAAAGTGCAACGATCTGGATCATCAAAATTATATTTAGTATAATGATATATATCTAGTGGTGTTGGCAAAGGCAGCATCATTCTGACTGTCATATGACCAAATTAAACTCTTAACCATGAATATCAAACGGTTTGGTTTACCCTGAAATGAATTCATCCTAATGTTGTTCCAAACCTGTATGACTTGTGTGGAAAAGAAGATATTTTGATGATTGTTGAAGTCCAAACAACTTTGGAACCCAATGGCAAAAAAAAAAAAAAAAAAAAACTTATTTTGATGTCTCAGAACATCTATATATCAACTCTTTTGTAAGTTTTGCACTAGAAATGCATTGGAAATGTACAAAAATCAAGCACTACATCTTAAAATACAATGCAGTGAAGTATAATGTTAACATATCATTAGATTTGCATGGTGTATGCACGCAAACCGCAGCTTTGGTTTCTGGAAACTGAAAATGATGTAAGCTACAGCCAGTTATTGTACACTGTAATTTTTTCCATCCTCTAAAATGATAACCATCACCGCCACAGCTGCTTTTGCATATCCTATGCAAAATGCACACCAACTGTTACGCCACGCATGTTTGCATGGTTGCTTTCCCGACCAGTACCTTTGACACACCAATTCATTTGCATTATGGAAAATAACTCGGTGGAATCAGGGTCCTCAAACAAATGTCACTTCAAGGCTGTATTTGTGTGTGTGTGTGTGTGTGTGTGGACTTTGCTATCCCTTCTGTATAAACACATTGTGTCCTTGGGTGCAGACTACATGCTGTGTCTAGGTTCAGTGCAAATGTCTTCACCACATGGAGTCAATATCATTAACTGGAGTCTGTTACTCAAGCAAGTTGTGTAAAAGTTCATTTCCACCAATTAAAATGTTTTATTTGCGAGATTACAGCTCACAATTCAGATTTTATAACTCACATTTGCTCGTTATGAGGTTAGAATTGCAGTTTAGATCTTGCATAACTTTGTAATACGCTATTTATAAATTTGTTGTATGATATTTCAACTTTATATCATACGACTTTTAATGTATTACTTAACAGCTGCAATTTACTTCTCACCATTCTAAGGGGGAAAAAATCTGAATTGCGATTTATAACAGAGTGGTGAGATATAAACTTTCAGATGTGAGAAATAGTCATAATTGCAAGATAAAACCTCAGAATTCTGACTTTTTTTTTCTTTTATTTTTATTCAGTGGAGGAAACAAGCTTCCATGAAGTGGAGATCCTTCTTAGAGGAAAAAAACATATCGTAACATATTGTTCCTGTCATTTCCTGCTGAGAAAGATGTTGTAATCATTGAGATAAAGCAAACAAATATTTGTATGCAGTTATTAAGTTTTGATCTATGTGCAAGTCAGTGGATTTATTTTGTGGTCGATCCACAGGTTTATGAGTCCAAATTTCATCAAATCGATTTGGATGTACAATGTGCAAATGGAGTCATAACAGTGGTATTTCCAAACAAGTCTTCACTATATTGTTTTTCTCAAATGCACATCTGGTTAACACATATGTTCCATGTTCATTTGTTGCACAGATGAGGCCCTCTGCGTAGCACGTGACAGATGCAAGTCTGAACGCAAATCACAGTTCACACATTATTTATTGCAACCAGCCGCTGGCATACTTTTGCACTGAACTCACTCACATGTGCTTAACATGCATGAATACAGCGCACGCAGTTCCCACACTGATTATAGGAAATCTACTAATAAAAGAGAAACTCGTACAATAATAAATGCCTTAAAATCAAAAGATGCCAGATGCCAAGTCTCTAGAGAACATTCCAATAGACAGTAATAAAGATAAAGTACTTGCTCATAAAAACAAGATTTTTTTTTTTTTATTATCCGTAAATGTATAAATATCATATTCATGGGGAAATTATTTGAATTGTTTACTCATCCTCATATTATTCCAAACTGTGTGACTTTTGTTTAACAGAAAAATAGATGATTAGACAAATGTTCAAGGCACTCTTTTCTATTAAGATCACACGGTTGGCCTAGTTCAAATGCCCATCAGACCGTAATATAGAGTCCATTTTACATGATTCTGACCCTATGACCCCTCCAGGATTTAGGCAAAAAAAAAAAAAAAAAAATATATATATATATATATATATATATATATATATATATATATATATATATATATATATATGTTTTAATGAAAAATACATTTATACAGAAATTATGTGCAAAATCTTATGATACACTCTTAAAGATAGGGATGTCTTTTTTTTATAGCGCTTTTCATGATGCAAATCATTGCAAAGCAGCTTTATAGAAAATTCAAGTTTCTACATTATATTTAGTAATAGCTTATCAGTGGTCACTATCTCAAGTTGATGTCCATATAGCAGAAATGTATGGTAAAAATCAAGCAGTTAAACCATTTAGGGGCTTAAAAGTAAGTAGCAATATTTTGTAACTGATACTGAACTTAATAGATAGTCAACGCAGAGAATGTAAAATTGGGGTAATAAGTGACTCCGGCAGCTGTATTTTGGACTACCTGTAGCTGGTTTATTGAACCTCTAGCGATGCCACTGAAGAACCTTTTTTGATTCCCCAAAGAACCTGTCAGTCAACAGTAAAATAAAAAAATTTAAGAGCCTTTTTCCACCATAAAGAGCCTTTAGTCCAATGGGAAGGATCTATGAATGTTAAAGGTTCTTCATGGAACCATCAATGCCATGTCTTAAAGTTATTTCAACGTAAACTCTGTAGCCTATTTTCCTGTCATTAATCTTTTTGGAAGTAATTAATCTGAACGATATGCTCCTTTTATCTTGACGTTGGTGGAGATGCTGTTATAAAACTGATAACCCTTTAGTCCTTTTTAGGGCATTTCCCTTGTCTATTGTCCTAGACTTGCATAGCCCAAGGGAATGCTATTGTGCAGGCGAGTTCAACAAAGAAAAATCCTGCTGTTAACCTTATTCCAACCCCAGTGTGATGAGCACTCTGAGGTCATCGCTGGTGTGTAACTAACCTTTGAGCTAAACAGGCAGATTTTTATCAAAAACAATGTGTGACCAGTGTATTGCTCCTCTTCTTAGACTTGGTAAAATAACTTCCATTGATCATCTGATAAGCATGTGGTTGTGTTTCCAAATTAGACGCTACAAGCTTTTCTTCATTAAGAGGCTGTCAACCTTTTGACCTCAGCAGTACATAAGCTGATGCCTTTCTCACCAAAAGCACATGTTGTACCAGAACACATCCTTAAGCAGCTCTGAGCTCTGGGTTTTGTAAGAAGCAATAAAAAGTGTGTTTGTAATCTCATGATCCAGAAAGACTTGGGAATCTTGAATATGTTTGTATATTGTAGTAATATAGTAATACTTTTATTTAGTCCGTATATTCATTAGGAGTCAGTAAAAGACATCTAGAATGTTTCAAAAGATTTATATTTCAAATAAATGCAGTTCTTTTGAACATTGAATTTATCAGAATCCCCCCCCCCCCCCCAAAATAATCACAGGTTCCACAAAAAAATGAGGCAGCACAACTGCTTTCAAATGGATAATTAATAATAATTAATAATAATAATAATAATGTTTCTTGAGCAGCAAATCATCATTTTAGAATGATTTCTGAAGGATCATGTGAAACTAAAAACTGGAGTAATGATGCTGTAAATTCAGCTTTGCATCACAGGAATAAATTAATTTATTAAAATAGAAAAATATTAGGGGAAAAAAATGCATTGAATGTCAGTAAAACCTGCTTCAAATGTCCCGGGGGAGGAGGGGGCTGTGGGAAGGCAGAGGGAGGAAGTTGAAAGTGAAAATCCAAATCCAGTGAAAGGCTGCACTTGGAGCTTCTACAAACACACAAACTATACAGTCATAAGAAGGGGGGAATTATACAGAACGTCATTTTTAACTGATCTAACAATAAGTTATTTGATTTTCAGTGGCTGGTATCTAGAAAGCATAGATTTTGTCTAAAATATAGTGATAGTGCATTAGTGGGTTTTTTGTTAAATGTGAGCCAAAGTCATAACAATTAAAAGAACCAAAGGCTTAAACTACTTCAGACTGTGTGCACTGAATTTATTTAATACACAAATTTGAGTTGAATTACTGAAATAAATGAAATTTTCCTCAACATTTTAATTTATAGAGATGCACCTGTATGTGGAAGTTAATTTTCCATGTCATTTCTGCAAAAGGTCCAGTTCAACGAGATCTAGGTCTCTTCCCAAACAATACAACTGTTTGGAGGAAGCCGGGGTGGATATAGCTCAATGACAACAGGCTGTGCATGTCTGTGTGTCTGAAGGGTCACAGAGACCCCTCTATGACCAGTCAGCCTGGAGAGCAGGTGGTCCTTATCATCGTCTTTCCAGTTTGACTGGGACACTCGCCACATTGTGCTCCGCCAAGTTTATAAGCAGCACCTGTGGGATTGCTGGCCCCCCGGCTCAAACATGTGGTGGTGGAGTAGATCTTAAGGGGAAGTTTCACAAATATGGTTTGGAGCAGTTGTGCTTCAGCTGAACTGTAACTAAAAGAAATGAACAATAACTCAAAAAAAAAAAAAAAACTATATTGAGTGTAATCTAAAAGTCATGTATCACTACAATCAGCAGTGTGTTATTTCTTGAGTTTCAGTGCATGCATTTATTCATTCATTTTTCTTAAATTGTATTCACTTGAATTTCAATTATTTATTGAAATAATTTCATTAATTGGTTTATCCTGGCCCATAGAACACATTCTCAACACATTCACAGATTTGGAAGCATCATCATGAGTATTTGCACATCTTTGCATAATTACATAATTTGCATATGACACCTCTCTCATGTTCGCATTCATGGTCACAGTAACAAATCTCGAGTCACTAACTTCCATTAAACTGGAAGTTCTAATGCAGTAGCTTCAAAAATGTCAATTATAACATTATTATATTATATGAAAATAACATTTTGCTTTACAAATTGCATTCAGGCACATATCTGAATGCAATAGCATGTGAAATTGCATAGCAATTTTGCATAGCAAGAACGTTTTGCATGCACGTGTTTGCACAGTGTATGTTTCAAGCATAAAATGTTCTTTATATGTTCATCCATATATGAACATTTGCTGAAAATTAGGTCATCCAAGATGTAAATGAGTTTCTTCATCAGAACAGATTTGGAGAAATGTAGCATTACATCACTTGCTCACCCATGGATCCTCTGCAGTGAATGGGTGCCGTCAGAATACGAGTCCAAACAGCTGATAAAAAAATCATCTCAATTATCCACTTGACTCCAGTATATCAAATGTCACGTTACATTTGACGTTTTCACAATGTGACGAAGAAAAGATATGTATTTGTAAGAAACACATATATCATTCTAATTTCAAACCATCACTTCTGGCCATCAATCCTGAGTCCATAATAAATCAATTAAATAATAATAATAATGCATATTTGTAAAAACATATTTGATTACACTTGATTTATTTGATTTCACTTGTAAACAGGGCTTGATAGTTGCATATGTCCTTATTGATTCAGACGAGACAACTTTTTTCACTGGATAAAGCATTATTATGGATATAGGACTTATATGTTGGCCCGAAGCGACAGTTTAAAGTTAAAATATTTTAATGATGGATTTGTTTCTTACACACACACACACACACACGCACACACAGCTTTTCACTACATAATGTATGGACTGGAGTGGTGTGGATGTGTAAAGTTGTGATGTTTTTATCAGCTGTTTGGACTCTCAATCTTGACGGCACCCATTCACTGCAGAAGATCCAATGGTGAGCAAGTGATGTAATGCTACATTTCCACAAATATTTTCTCATGAAGCCTTTTCGGCATGAGGGAGGATACAGTTTCAGCACTGTTTTCATTTTTAGCTGAACTATAATATATATATATATATATATATATATATATATATATATATATATATATATATATATATATATATATATATATATATATATATATATATATATATATATATTGTGGATTTAATCAACTTTGGTCTGACCTTTTAATCACAGTCTGCCTTTGTAGACAGCAACCATACTGATATGCTACCTAATCATCTATCATCTCAAGTGTTTAGATGCTAAAGAGCTAATTTTCTCTGAAAAGTATTTTGCATACTTCATATCATCGCAACACTTTAAATGTCACACTGTACGGAGACTTTTATGTTGATCCAAACGTGCCTCACTTGTTCACCTCAGCCCTCTGATAAGTGGAAAACTGAGTTGAGGAAATTAAGCCCAAGTTGGTTTTGGGTATTTTAGCACCACCATATAATTGGTGTTCATTTGGTACCATAATTATGCTCAGGAAAGGACAAAAATAGTCATACTTGTCAAATTATTAATGGCCCTATAAGTGCGAAGATAAAAGTTCCCCTGTTCAGACTGTGTTTATTAAGAAAACAGAGGTGGGTTGTGAAGGGCTTAGCCACCAACACCACGGCGGTACAAGCGAGCCTTTGCCACGTGTAATGTTCTGCCTCATAAATATTGTTACAAGCCAATGATCAGCATTCAACTTTTAGGTTTCCTGTGTTATTTCAAACTTTAAAAATAAGTTAAATTCAGCATCAGAATGTAGGTTTGTTGAAAATATATATTTTTCCGATTTCACAAGGGTGTGAAACTGAATGACGTACATCAAACTAGGGCTAGACAATATTTAGAATATTCACAACATATATTTATTAAAAAGGCAGTTGCAAAGACTTTTGATAAGTTTGATTAATTCATTGATTAGTTAATTCTGTCAGATTGAATGTTCAATTAACACTCATTTAACAACAGAAAATGTTCCTGGAAGTCTCAGTGAGGCAAAATAAAATAAAATGTGTAGAAAAAAGTCGAAATGCTGGAGATCTTTAAACAGATATCTTCATTTCATATTTAAAGCTACATATCTAAAGCTGCATGATCATTTTTACAATGCATTCTAAACTCTAAAATTACATTATATTATTATATTAGAGAACAAATAATAAAAAAAGAATAATAATACCAAAAAGTCACTAGCGACTGATCTATGGTCAGTATTTCCTTTCACACTACTCACACAGTCTTTTTTGTGTCTCTAAAGAGTTGCAAACTGAGTTGTGGGAAAGTGTGAGTCAATAAAGAGGGTAAACGGAATGGTTTTCATGTGTGTTTGTGAAATATCACACCCGATAAAAAAGCAATTCATAAACTTTCTGGGAAATGAATGTAGATGTTGGTCATAATAAAGCTTACCACTGGAGCTCTGTGTCAGAAAGAGTCAATACACTGAAATACAACATATTTCAATCAATCAATAAAACATTTTTATATTATATTATTAAATGTATTATATATATATATATAAGTGTGTGTGTGCGTGTGTGTCAAATGAAAATTGTACCCTAAAAGTATCAATAGTAAGGCCTCATTAGTTCCCTAAAGCAGTTTAATCAGACTCAGTACTATGCCGATTCAAATTGCAAGTGTTTCCTTTAATAAAAAAAAAACAATACTTACAAAAAGCACACAAAAAAAACCCCAGCAACAATTAAAAGCTTCCAGGCAGCATTGGGTGAGCACACAAATGATGTTGACTCTTTTTGCATGTGCTGAACTAACCAAACTGTTGCCATTACACTGCTTACAAACAAAGAAAGAGCTACAGGATTGTGGTTTTTACTGTGGATTTGGTCTCCGCCAGTGATTCATTGTTTCTGCGAACATATACCGCACCGCTAAGTTGTTATACAGCCTTGGACACGTTCCACAATGATGTCAAACAATATTCATTTATCTTCTTTGTCAATACCATAATGCCTGGCGAGTGGGAGGTTTGTGGCAAAGGTTGGCCAGGTGGCGTCTTCTAAACAGAGTGTAAATGTTTACAGACGTTACGGCCTGTTCGCTTAGCATTACTAGAGAATTTACACTAAACAACACAACTGCTGAATTATTATTCTATTATGAGATTATTTCATGTCACTATTTTGTCCTAAAGTTGACCCAGCTCGACCCAAGTGCCTTCGAATCCCCAGAAGTCAGAGAGAACTAATTGAAGAGAGACAGGGAAAGTTGTTTTTCTTGGGACAGCTGCACCGAGCTGGTCTGCACTGTCTGTATCAGATGTCCCCCCACACATCCTAATACAAATATTGTGCTGCAGTTGCCATGGTCACGACCAGGCAACAGCTGGCGGGATTCAGTTCACCTAGAACCTGTTCCCGTTGGCGTGAGTCCAGACGCTCCGAGCTGGAGCTTCTTACCGCTGAATAGGAGATGCCACAGAATATTTGTTCTGCGTTTCAATTTTTTCCCTCCTGTTTTTCTCGTCCGCTGCCTCTAGATGTCTGCTGCTAATTTTATTTCTTCTGAGATCAATCATTATATGATTGTATTTTTGCTATACTATCAAAGTGTTTGCTTATTTAGGAAGAAAAAACAAACAATATAAATGTATATAAAAATATGAATAAATAATAAAACTAAAATATGCCAACTTCCACTTAAGATAGATTTATTTCTCAGGCTCCTATGTTTATGCTCAGTTATTTCACTTTAATGGCAATTAAATAAACCTATTTATTGCCATTAATGTGAAATTACTGAACCTACACACAGGAGTCTGATAAAAGAAGAATATTTTAAATGGCACTAAGAGGCTTTTGTTCATATATATATAATGAACACAGTTAATGGAACAGTGTTTGTATATATATATATATATATATATATATATATATATATATATATATATATATATATATATATATATATATATACACACACACACACGCGCGCGCGCGCGCGGTTTCATTTACTATTTTAAATATTTATGTATTTATTTAATATTTATATATATTTTTAGTCAAGTTTTGTGTGTTTAGCAATAATAATAATCATCATCATCATCATCACAATTCAACTATTCACAGTTGCAAATAGCAACTTATATAAATTCTTTAAAGGCACAATATGTAGTTTTTTCACCACTAGAGGGCGTGTATTCAAAACAAAAGGGAAAAAGGCCAAGTTTGATGATGCTGTGACTGATGTCGCCTTCATCCCCACAGCCGTTGCAATCCGATGGGACTCGGACAGAAATCATATGCATGGATGAGGTCATGATTTATTAACACAGTAGAATGAAGCAGGGTGAGTGAAATGAGGACACTGAACGAGCGCAACACACAGCTCGAAAACAGCAAGCTTTTATTATGCCACAGTCGATCGCTTCTGCTTCTTCCTGACTGTCCGGGTCACTAGATAAAATTGCTTATTTTTCTGGATTTTTAACATTCTTCGAAACATTTGGGAGCAGAAAGTGAAAAAAGTCAGCAAATGTATGAAACTGTTCTAGTGTTTTTTTGATATTTTAATAAAACATCTTACATATTGTGCCTTTAGCTAACCAACTAACAACACTGAACAATGTTACATTTGAACCAAACATGTAATTTTTTTTTTTTTTTTTTTCAGCAGATACTCATCATTCTCCTTCTCTGTCTGAAAAGTGTCCAAGTAATGGAAGCATTTGAGGAGGTGCGCGCACGTTCCTCTCCGCAGCGCGCAGGGTTCAGGTTATGGTTATCGGAAGGAATCTACAAAAAAAGCAGAGTCAAGCGCAACTGCTCATCATCAGGACAGATTAGCCTTGTCAAGCGGGGTGGACCAGGAAGCGAGGGGAAAAAAGAAAGAAAGAGAGAAGCTGGCTCCACTGCTAACTCAACACCACTGAGGCCTTTCCTCGCTCCTGAGGGAGTGCAAACACGCGTCTCCTTTTACAGCCTCTTCTGTGCCATTACACGTGCATATCCTCCCAGAAAATATGCGGGCATTACACCCTTCTCTCATTCAGCCCTGCTTTATTTTAACACTGCTCTTGTAGCATAATATTTTGTTCCATTTCTCTTGCTCAAGAGGTTATTGGTCCACTTTATCGCTGCATGAGTTCATGCCATAAAGTTGCAATTCATTCATCAACAGCAGTTAAAAACACTTTGGCTCGATTTAAGATGTTTTAGACTTGATCTGTAACTAGTGGACTCTTATCTATAGATTTTTTTTTCCTTTTAATTTGTTGAATAACTGTTTTTCTTGGGAGAATTTGGCGCTCCAAGCACAGTCGCTAACACATTTTTTATGGCATACTTGTGTAAATCTACAAAAAAGTAGCCTAATAATGAAAGTCATTATTTCGTACCATCTCATAAAAAGTCTACTAACAAAGTGATCAAGCACCGCAGCAGCGTGAAGACCTGAAGATGACCTGAAATGAAGTCATAATTAAGGAAAAGAGAGGCTATCTTAAATTTTGAGGCAATTGAAATGTTGTAGCCTACCTTTAGGCCAACAATAAGTTAAGAAATCATAAGTTAATTTCTCAGGAAATCCCA
The DNA here is from genome assembly GCF_023724105.1 of Carassius gibelio. Lineage (NCBI taxonomy): Eukaryota > Metazoa > Chordata > Actinopteri > Cypriniformes > Cyprinidae > Carassius > Carassius gibelio. Next base: position 5,508,282 of record NC_068396.1, read on the forward strand.
AACACTTTGAGGCTAAATTATTACATTAGTAACAGTCTCAACCAATGGTGTGTGTTTGGGGCGGGGCTAACTATTAGGCTAACAAATGACAGACGGAAGTGTTTGATGAAGGTACAGACATTGAAATAACACACTTTACCTTTGAATAACGTAGCTGATGTTCTCGCATCATCAATACAGTAATATTATCATTTGAAATACAATTATTACGGTCATGTCAAGGCTGATTTTTAGCATCATTACTCCAGTCAGTGTCACGTGATCGTTCAGAAATCATTATCCTGATTTGCTGCTTAATAAATACTTATCTTTATCTGTTCAAATCAGTGTACTATTTCTGTGGAAACTGCCCTACTCCTCCCCCTCCTTGTGTAACATTATAAATGTCTTTCCTGTCACTTTTGATTCATTTAATGCATGCTTGCTGAATAAAAGTATTCATTTATAAAAAAAAAAAAAGACTGATCCAAAACTATTGAACAGCAGTGTGTACTCATAAGCCATTATAAACAGACCAACCTCCGGAACTCCAAATCTTTGATCACATTTCACACCAAACTGCAGAAATCTTGCCAAAGTGACAGGATGAACCTCAGGTCAGAGTTGTAAAAGCTCTGGCTCTGGGAAGTGGCCTCTACAGTCTCCTGTCGAACGCTGGAAGCTTAGAAACACACATAAGCAAAGCTTTGCATAGCAACAAGGAGAGTCTTTAACGTTAGCAGAGCTGAGGTGATTTATTTAAACCAACAGCTGATTTGCCTGTGATGTCGACCTCAGCAGATCTTTCCAAAAACCGTAAAACAATACATTTTTATTTGTTTGCAAAATAGAACGTTCCTCAATAGATTTGAAAATAGTGCTGGTGTAACATATGGCCGGCGTATTTTTAGATGTCTGACAGAGCACATTATGGAACTACTGTAAACATGGACTTTGAGGCACAAGTATAACAAATCTGCTGGGAAATATGATTCATAATAGGAGATGAGTCCAAAACTCCTCATGTGCCCTTAACGTTTTAGATGTAAAATTGAACTTTTCTGATCTCCTTCTCATACTGAAAGCAGGCATACTGCCAGATGGTTTGCGGTTTTCTGTCAATGATCTAGAAAAGGCAAGGATGTCCTTGCCAGAAAAACAAGTGAAAGCCAAGCCACTGTGGTGCTTTTCTTGCCCACTTGAAAGGCAGTGGATCTGCTCTTCATCTCCACCCCGGTGTTCCCGGAGACTTCGAGAAGGCATGAAGGTGTCAGGGTTTAGATGTTCGAAGAAAACTACATCTACACAGCAACGCATTTAACATGGTTTACTATTTAATTTGTTCCTAAATCTACGTTCTGTTATTCGTCAAGATGAGAGGTTTTGTTTTCAGCCTGTTTTTCATTGAACGTGCCGTTGAATGAGTCTCAACGAAAGCCTCTTGCGAGAAGCGTGTTGAAAAACACAGGTGGAAGTTTTTCGAAGCATCTGACAGGCCGTTGACAACGTACAAGAGAGGTGTGGCACCGTGCCATGCTGGCCCCGGGCGGCACTTACTCTCAACCCATCAACTGTGCATTCAACACACACACACACACAGAGAGAGAGAGAGAGAGAGAAAGAGAGAGAGGGAGAGGCATTCGTTAAAGGGACAGTTCACTCAAAATTTAGTAAAATAATAATAATAATTTAGCGAAACATGCCTTTAAGGAAAAAAAAAAACACATATGCAACAACAACAAAATTAAACAATCAAATAGATAAATAGTAAAATCAAAAAATGTGAAATAAAATATATTATAAAAAAAAAAAAAATATATATATATATATATATATATATATATATATATATATATATATATATATATATTAAAAAAGGAATTAAAGTCATGTTGGTAGCTTTTTGTACTTTTATATAAATAAATATAAATAATTCGTAAAAATATATATTTTTATAGTAATTTTTTATGGCGTTTTTTTATTTATATATGCACATAACTAGCATTACAATGCAGCAACTAACCAATGAGAGCAAGTAAAGTATGTAATATTGAAAAAAAAAAATTATGGAAGAAAAACAATGATACATGATCAAAAATATAATTTTTAAAAGGGCATTTTTATTTTACTTTATGCAAATGAGCAGCATTACAAGGCAGCAACTTCCAATGAGAGCGAGTAGCTTTGCTTGATGGCAACCAACTTTACATCAATTAATTTTCTGCATGAATGCACATAAACCAGTCTTGACCAAAAGGGAGAGATTTGACAAAGCTGTATTACTTGGTCAGTTTGTCACTATAAATCACTTCAAACAATCCGTTAATAACCCTATGAGAGCAAACATCGATGTGTTCAAATTTTCTATGGGATTGCCTTTTTTTTTTTTTTTTTATAGAAATTGCAGTGTAGAGTGGGAGTCATCCTTACAATGCCTCTACACTATAAATAAAGGGTGCAATGTGACCAAACTAGATAGATTTGTTAATTTTGTTTTGTTGCACATCACTAAGACCCAGCAATTCAGAGTGAAAAAACGTGCAGTCTGTGAGTGCAGGTTGAGACCCGGCCCCTGACATTCCTATCTGTACCTGTGCATGCTGAGGAGTGAGTGAGTGGAGGTGTGCCGGAGCTTAAGAGAGCCACTATTTACCCGCTGGGCCGGAAAGCCTCAAGGAGGAGGAGGAGGAGAGGCCAGTGAGTGCACTACTAGGTTTGGACATGGCCAGGAACAAAAAAAAAAAAAAAACTGAAAATGCTGCCAACAGCAATTGTCAGCATGGCCCTTACGCTTTCTGACACACACATACACCGCTTTTTTTTTTTTTTTTATTGGATATATGTGACAGGATTTGCTCTCTATTGCTCCTGCTGGGGGAAATAAACAAGAGGCATTAATAAATAACAAACAAACAAAATGTACTTATGATACTGATGGATTTTGGATGTAGCATCAAGATGACAGCATATTTCTTTAAACAACCATATCAATATATTATTAGACCTACCTTAGAGAAACTAACTTTTCATTCGGAGTAATATTTCTTACCATAAAAACACATTTTATGATTCATTTCAATCAAGTCTTTGCATAATTGTATACACTAAAATATTTAGCATATTTTATTCACGAACATTAAAATAATTTATTCCAAATAAATAATGAAATAACTAAATTTGATAATTAGAAAATAAAAAAGTTTGCATACAACAAAATTTAAATAAAGGGAATAAAAATTATTTATTACATTAATCACAAGAGCAATTATAAAAATAACATGTAAAAAAATATATATACAATTTTATTATTTATTAAATTAATCACAAATCCCAAGAGCAATTATAAAATTACTATTTACTAATCTTCTCTCTAAATGCTGCATTGCAAAAGGATATGGACTTACAGTTTAACAAATATTATTTCTGTTATTATAATATTATTATGCGTAATAAGTTGTGTAATTTCCAACCAAACGATGAATTAAATACTGATAATTACACTGGCATTATAAAAGCTTTAATAAAGCACTTTTAGTGAGAATAAAGTCAACATTAAATGGCATTCACAACCCATTGTCCACATGACATTTTGGATTGAAATGACAAACAGTGGCTAGGAATGAAAATGCATGTTAAGAACAAAAAGTCCAAAGAAATGGATCTAGGAGGTCAAATTTTATTGGCATTATGCAAGACAAGAGAATAAACATAGCACACAATCATCTCTGGCAATCAGAGAAAATCCAAAATCATTATTCCAACAAAGGTTGCTTTGTTTGGGTTACATACATTTCATTAATGTAAGTTGCCTTTTGTTTCCTACGTTTTTATTTTTATTTAATTTTTTACTGGATTAATTGTTTAAACTGCTGTAACCAAGTTTAACCATGCATTGTTTTTTTTTGTTTTTTTGATATCTGATATTGCTAAGAGGTTTGTGATTAATAGAAACAAATGACAGTTGCATTCAGGCATTCAAGTAACTAAAGTCATCTAGGCAGGTCACAGCTTGAGCAAAGTCACAACTTAAAGCAACCAATAACCATTAAAAAAATAAATAAAAAAAAAAACAGGCGCAAAAGGCAAATAGATATTTTAGGATAAGTACAAATTCCATTTCCAGTTTGAAACACATCAATGAAATTTCTTAATCATTTACTATAAAGTTAAGCGCGACACAACTTAAGAAGAAGAGAAACTGTGCATCTGTACTTTACATCGCCGTTAGCTAAAGTTACGCATTAAATTCTATCTAAACTTGGTATATTAATACTGCAATGCAATCAAATATGCCAAGGCCTTGGATGCAACGAAGCAAAGAGAATTAAACTAGTCTAGTTTCATCCGTCTAAGTCTGCTAAACTAGTTTGGTAAAAGACATTGCATAGGATGTCTTGGCTGCATATTTCCGACCCAAATACACAAATTCATTACTCCGCATGCAGTGTGTGGAAAGATGAACCATAAAGGGATTTGTTTTTTGTCTTGTCTAAATCTAGAAATCAACCAGACGTTTCTGGGCTGAGGCCAACTGGGAGTTATGATGTGAAAACTGGATATTAAGAGCTGATTTGCACTCGTTCAGAATGCAGAAAAACCTTCCGCTTTTACCGAGTTCAGTTGAGAACGTTTGGCAGCGACACTCATTTGATTTTTTTCTCTTCTTCCTCTTCCCCTCAGTGGGATCCAGTCCAGTTCATTTGATGGGTTGCAAATCATCAAGGAATTTCACATTAGGAAGGAATGTTTTGGTGAGGCGACCTTGAAAGAGAGAGTGAATGAGAGTGAAGCTTGTTTTCTGGAGGTTTGCCACCATGGCCTTCATTGTGCAAACTCCATAGAAGCAAGGTTATGAGAGCCATTATCAATGAAGCAAATTACATCCGGCTTGTGTGGCCAAGGGAACAAAAGCTAAATCAGTTTAGAACTAATTCAAGCCCAATTTGCCTACATTACTTAAAGGTTCCATATAGGGTGAAACCTTTTTTAGAGACACAAATGTAATGTTATTTTGTTACGAGACTTATTACTACTTTCTGATGTAGAAATAAGTTTGCATGAAAAGCGACTCGTTTTAAACAAAAGTTCCCCCTTAAAGTTGTCATTTTGGTCCGACCCAAGATGTTTTTAAAACCATTACATTTATATCAACTATAAAAATTTAATTTTTAATGGCCAAAAACATTATCAGCATCACACATTTTGCATGCATCTACAATGGCATCCTTTGAAGAAAATAATCATGATGATAATATTTTTAAATTTGACACAAATTGTAGTTTTGACTGCATAAGTACAAACATTCAATCCTGCTTTCAAAGTTATTACAGAAATTGTCAAATATGTTCATCTAGTTTATGAGAAATATTAATTCGCTTTTCACAAAGACAGACTAAATAAATGAATAAATAAACATTTTTTTTTTTTTTTCAGTCATTTGAGACCAACAACATACACACTGCGGTAACATATGACATATCTCCAATATAAAAAAATATTTTTTGGTTATATCACCCAGTCCTAGTCCCATATCATTTCCCAGAATGATTTAAATGCACGTTTTGCCTTCTATTTTCCTGCTTGGTTATTATGCATATTGAGTAATTCCTGAACCGAAAGGAAGTGTTTCTTCTCAAGGCAACATTCAACAAATAACATGACAGCCACAGTAATTAGGTTGGAAAAAAAAAAAAAAAAAATCCTATAACATGAAGCGATCGGGTAAGTGTCGAGTTGAAGTCTTGAGTAAGAGCAGCCAAATATTTAACCACAGTTAGCAAAAACAAGTCAGATACTACTGTAACAGTAGAAACATAAGTGCATGCCGGTTCATCAACCTATAGACTGGTATCAAAGCATAGAAAATGCAGTTCTTGCATACAAGTTTGATGGAATCTAACTTCACAATCTTTTAATGCATGCACAATTTTTTTTAAATGCATTTCTGTTTTGACAGAACAATGGTCGATAGGGGAAAGACTTATAAAAAATTGTATTTGTAAAAAACTAAATACATAGTTTAAATAAATAAATGAATAAACTTTTTATCAAGTGATTTGACAGCAATTACACACACATTGAGATCTAAGAAAAAGTTGGTTCGCAAAGACTACAATGCACCTTTAATAATCAGGTATAATTAAATATAACAAAACCTAGTCATTTCTTTCCTATATACAATTCTTGACCAGTTTTCGATGGTAAAAGTTGTTGCATCATTTGGGAAAAGAATGGGACATGGATAAATAATTACATTTCTATTTTTTGACAGAATCACGGTTTGTGTTTGTGTGTGTGATTCCATCCTCACCTCTAGTACAGGAGGAAGAAGCGGGTTCGGAGTGAAGACACCGTGCTTTCTGACATGTTACGCACTTTCAGGTAGTTCACGAACCCTCTGAAGAACAGCAGGAGTCCTGGAGTGCATGACAGACAGGTCATAGGTCAATAACTAGAAAAAATAAAATTTGAGCGGCCCTTCCCACTCACATCCATCAGACACCAGAAACAGAAAAGTAATAGTACACCGTGCTGGTCTTAGCATACAGCACTAATTCAAATTCCCAAAGTGAATATTATGCAATATTTTGCTTACTGCAGCCATATTATTTCACACAATTATACGATTTCCAAAAGCCACAAAGACTATTGTCCATTAATATTATCTGATATAATTAACGTAATGCATTTAGGTCATAATGCATTTATTTATTAATGAAAAACGATGTATCAGGAAGTGTATTTTGAATCATGTCATCAGTCAGTCAACCAGCAGATGGCGCTAGAGTACTGCAGAAGAATGACAAAAACTTCTCGAGTGACTATTTTAGAGTGATGGTTCACCCAAACAATTAAAACTCTGTCATCATTTACTCCCCCCCCCCCCCCCCCCCCCCCAAGCTGTTCCAAACCCATTGGGGTTTCTTTCCTCCGGTAAGCACAAAATAATTTATTTAAATAGTGCTGTTAACCAAACGTGTGCCGCTAGCCATTGACTTGCATAAATACTTTAACAAAAAGTACCATGGAAGTCAATAGCTACCTTAACATTACCGAGTTTAACAGAAGAAAGTTGCACAGGTTGAGTAAATAATATAAAATGTATAATTTTCAGTTGAACTATCCCTTTAACACCGATTCGGATATTATCAGATCATCAAACCATAAAAAGCCCTACTTAACATAACATGAAAACAACTTACCAAGAACCAGGAAAATCCACCAGAGCCAGTACTGCCCATTGAAGTATCCAGTAAAGTAATCTGAAAACTGTGAAGAGGAATAATACCAATGAGCATCCAGTTTAAGAATGATTCAATTCATATCCGTAACACAATGCTCCACTCGCTCAAAGATATTTAATTAAGTGGGCTCTGAGTTAATGGATTCATTACTGAGAGACTCACCCTCACAATGAGGATCCATTTGATAAGAGAGAGGCCAAAGCCACAGATGGCACCATATCGGCCAGCAATGGTGTTGGTCAAACAGAAAGACAAGCAGAACCCAATCCAGTTGAACAGAAAGGCCACTGGTTACACAAAACGAGAGAGAATAAGGCATTAATGAAGAATGCACATGTAAATATATTCAGTACCTATTCTGTATTTTTATGTGCAAACTGCTTACACGTGTCCCAAAGATGGTGATGTTCTGTTAATGAAAGCGTGACTGATCATTTATTAAACATGACTGGACTATAATCAACTGTTATACTACTGACTGACAGCTGTGTATAGAAATACATCACACAGCACAAACAAAATCAACATGCAATGACAAACAAACACGCAGAGGCTGTGACTGCATCTGAAATCACATACACATGATAGGTCACACATGATAATGACAACACGGCAGACACAATATCCAGATTATATTCATGCTACACACATACAGTTATAGACCAGACTTTAATACCTCCTCAAGAGAGTGTGTGATTTCAGATGCAGCCAATGTTTCTAATGGCATACTAGTTCACTTGCACACTACACATACAGTATATACTGTCATATGCTAATTATCTTTCATAAAAAATAAAAAATAAAGTATGTTTAGCATTATGCATTCTAAAATGCTAAATCTTTAACTAGTCATGTGCATAAAGGGCTGATGAAACCGAGTCGAGTCATTTTGTCATAATAGTGTATTATTCTAATCATGCACATGTGTGTAAAAGATAAGCATTCTGCATTACTTACTGAAAAAGGCCAGCATAAAGATTCCATCGTTTCCCACCCTCAGCTGATCAGCGTCACTGAAGTCATCCCGAACCGGAAAATCATCATCCTTTTTAACAAGAAGATGAATAGGGAGAAACATTTAGGAAGCAACATCAACTGGCTCAGAATTCACCATGGTTGTGATGCAACCTAAGTGTTTACACACCAGCAACTGCAGCAGCTACATTAACAACTAGATACAGAGATGTTAGCCACTCACAGACATCAGGTACAGCAGCACAAGCTGTGTGTTTAATAAAGGGTCAGAGAGGTGGAACATGGTTATGAAAGAATGTAACTCCAATATTAATTCATTAAAACCTTGACAAATTATTGCAATTTTCTTTGTTGAATTTTCTGAAAGAGATTACTTTATAAAAACCACTTAGAAAAATAACAGCAGCATGGTGATATAACTCTTACATATTAGTTTCTCTTCAGGAAACACTTTCACTCAAGTACACTAGCAGCAGAGACAGGCCCTTCAGAGCAACCTGAGTTTAAGCATCTAGTTCACGGGCTTGCTTCAATAGATCTTCTGTATTTCAATTATCTTACTGTTTTGTTTGAAAAGGGAAAAGTTCATCAGAAAATGAAAATGCTGTATTCTACTCCACCTTGTTACAAATTTATATGCTAAATAATTAGTTTGCATTGCATAATGTATTTTTATTTTCTATTCAGTGAAAATAAAGAATGACTAACAGTTATGCTCCAAAAATGAGAGAGAAAAAAATAATAAACAAATTAAAAGAAATTCACCAAACATATCATAACTATAGTTATGAAATTAAATTAAATTAAAAAAGAAATTAAATAAATAAATGATTACAATAACAATATAAATATATATATATATAAAGAAAAATGATTAAATAAATAATATTTTGATTTAAATACATCTAGCAGTACAGTGCTACAAAAAGAATAGGAAAATAAAAAATGGAAACTAAATATAATAGTTTATATCTCTGTTTATATTTACACAGCTGTGTTTTAGGTTTTAGGATCGTTTAAGGGGAGGACCATTGAATATTTTGGGGTCTATGGCACCTAAATGATTGAGAACCCCCAGTCTATACAACTTATTTTGACATAAGTGCGTGCCTCATCTAAAAAAAGATGTCTGTCTTTTCAGCAAACAACATTTGAATGCAGGACTATTCCCTGCAAGTTACTGAACTGGACTGCTCTGTAGCCGTTCACTTTCTGATTTCACTTTTGCACAGCATCAACATGTTTGTGTTCCAGGGGTTTGGAATGACACGAGGCTGAGAGAATGTGTGAACTGCTCCTTTATGTCCCAGCCCACGCCTCTGGTAACCCAGCCCGGCTCCACACTGATACCACAGCACACAACAGAGCTGCTGAGGTTGTATAACAAGTAAAAGTCTTGAATAATGCTCCAATTCATTCTTTGTTTCTGAAGAGATTTCATAACAGAGCTCCAGCATTGGGTGCTTTGCTCTCTTTCTCTCTCTGAATGTCCTCAATTTGCAACTGCAGGATGAAGCAACTTTCAAACAAACAAAGAAATAAATAAAAGCTGGGAATAATTATAATATTGTAAACAATATAGTAAAAAAAATAATAATAATAATAATATTGTGAAATATTATTACAATTCAAAACTGTTTTCTATATACATTTTAAAATGTCTCTTATTCTTCTGATTCAAAGCTGAATTTTCAGCATTAATCCAGTCATCAGTATCACGTGATCCTTCAGAAATCATTCTAATATGCTGATTTTCTGCTCCATTATTATTCATCATTATTAGTGTTTATTTAAGGATCTTACCGTTTTTGCTGCTTAATATTTCTGTGATATGTTACTCGATGAATACAAAGTTTAAAAGAACGGTATTTATTTGAAATAGAAATCTTTTGTAATGTTATGTTTTTACTGTTTTAACAATAATGTGTTGCTTATCTCAAACATCTGAATGGTAGTGTATCAGGGTTTCCACAAATATATGAAGCCGAACAACTGTTTTAACATTAATAACTGCAAGAAATATTTCTTGGACAGCAATTAGAATGATGTCTGAAGGATTACACTAATAGCTGCTGAACATTCAGCTTTATTTTAAGTAGTAAATTAGTACACCATTTCAAATATAAAAAAATATTCATTGAGACTCGCTTTGTGAAGGTCACTGCAAAAGAGGCTCAGAAAAAGGGAGTTAGTTCTGAGAAAAGCATCGTTTGTTTACAGATGCCAGATGGTTTGTCATTCTGTTATCTAACGCAATGACATTCAGTCCATCTTAAGAGTGTCCAAATACTTTTCGGGGACACGTTACATAAGACTTCTTGATCTGAGCTCAGAGAAATCAGAGTATCTGTGGGATTCTCTTTCTAGGTCATGGCTTTTACGGCACACCACATCCTCAAAAAGGCTCTCCTTATGTTACTACTACAAGCTAATCACGCATGATTTTAAGAGATGTCCCGTTTCATTTGAGTCAACATTAAATCATAGCAGCATTACTTCAGAAATTCATTTCCTTTGAGGGAATTTTTTGTACTGAAGCTGCAGTGGAAAGTAGTGTGAATCGAGGTTCTGCAGAATGTGTGGGTGCGTAGGCCGATGAGATACTCACTCGTGGAATGACCTCCACCGCTGAAACAGCCATGGCTGCCGCTTTGGCCTTCTCTGCCTCATCGTAAGTGGGCAGAGACGTGGCAACGCTGTATGGGGGAGGAACGGGGAAGTCCCCCGGAAATGTGCTCTCTGAAAAACAATAGAAAACATAGGTAAGTCATACGCCACACATTTCTAGCTATGAGTCTTCAAAACAATGAGTCTTCCTAAACCTAAGTCAAGCATCACAATTACTATAGCCCATATTTAGAGATCAAAACACATAACTAGCCATCAGACTTACGAGTTTCGCCTTTGGTAAAACATGCATAAGAACCGACAGACTTGCACTGAGCCATACCTACTGTAGAGACCAAAACACAACACTTGAAGGTCAGCTCTTTAGACTTGGGTCAATAACTAGAGACCTAGCATCTACACAACAATACAATCATTTCAGACTTAGATTGTAATGTTAATTTTAAAATAACAACTCACTTTTTTTGAAAATAGGCTCATTTTCCAACTCCCCTAGAGTTAAACAATTGAGTTTAACCGTTTTTGAAGTGGAGTGTTCCTTTAAGTGCGCTAAAGCTTGCAAAATCTCAAACTGGAATCAGTAAGATTTTGAAATGTTTTAGAACAAAGTATTTAATGCTCACCAAGACTACTTCTATTTGATTAAAAAGAGTAAAAATATTGTGAAATATTATTTAAATAGACAAATAAAAATCTTATTTAAAGCGTTATAAGGCATGAACCAAGCCAACCAGCTATGAGGTGAATCATAACATTAATAACTTTGATTTGAAGCAACAAAAAAAATAAATAAATCAATAAATATATATATATATATATATATATATATATATATATATATATATATATATATATATATATATATATATATATATATATATATCAAAAACAAAAATCAGACAAGGTACAAGTGCACTTTAGCAGCTTAAATGAGGAAAAGAACTACAATCACAAGACATAAATTAAAAACAATGGAAAATATAAAACTACCCATTTCAAGTTTCAATATATTTATTGTAAAACATGCATATATATGCAAATAATTTAGTGTTTTAAGATATAACGACTCAATAGCATGATTTGTGAAATTTGCTTACTGCAATTTTCTGAAACAATTACTTCCAAAAAAAGCGACAATTAATAGTTCAAAGTCCATTTATGTTATTCTGGACGCTTGAGATAAGTTTTTTTTTCTTTCTACATGTTTTCTTAAGGGTTTTTCCATTGTTTTAGTTTAACATTATAATACCATTTATATTTTTACTTTTTTTATAATTTAAATGAGAAACCAATCCATGTATAGTTGACACTTTAATACTATAGAAATGGACTAAAGGTTTTTCAGTTAGAAAATTTCAGGTTGATTATTTTCATATAAAGCTGCAGCATGCAGTTTCATCACACAATGGTAAAAACATGTAAATTTTGATAATCCTAATTAGTAAACACAATTACAATTTCAAGGGAGTAATCGACAATTAGGATTTTTGTAATAATCGTGCAGTACTAATGGCCCTCACAGTATTAATGCTTTATGAGTTATTGTTAAAAATCACTTTCCCTATGCAGAATATGAATGACATTTTTCTTCTGGAACCAGTTGCACTCTATCATCAGTGTTGAAAACAGCTGTGCTGCTTAAAATATTTGTTGAAATTGTGATCCCAAAAAATAATTATTTGATGCATAGAATCTTTAAAAGAATAGCATTTATTTGAAAGCTAAATTTATACATGTGTCTATTCAATCTAATTTATCAATCATCTGAATAAAATTATTAATTTCTTTGAAATAATTAATCCTACTGACATTAAACCCTTGAACGGTAACCAACGGCAATGATGTCATTGCAATATTTTCATAATGAATTGGAAAAAAATCCACATTGTGTTTTTTTTCATCCACAACGACTAAAAGTAAAGTGTTAAGTGCCATGTCAGCTGCAGCTGATGCAACATTTACGCATGTCGAAAACGTTACTATTCTATCGCAATATTAATATAATGTAAAATAAATTTGTAACAGAGTAGCTTTCCGCTCTCACTCTGTGAATAATAAATTTTTTCCAGGTGTCTGTACCTGGTGCAGCTGTTGCTCCGAGCGCCACGCTGGTATAAGGAGGAGGCGGAGCTTCCGTATCCACGATGTCTGCGACAGCGGCCTGGGAGGATGTGGACGGCTCTGTGCCAGAGGCCCCTTCAGAGGGATCGTCCTCATTGTGCAACTGAGAAAGGATAGAATAACAAAAGTTCAGACTGAAGAATGTCGTCGTTTAATTTAAGACCAATCTGACATGGTCTTGTGTCTTGTGTTGGCTTAACTGACACCATGATGTACTCAATGAAGGGAGGATATCTTCTAACACTGCAAGGAACATGTCAACAACTTGAGTCAACAACTAGGTCTCTTGGGTCGCGTAACCTTACTGTCCTAGCCCTACGATGAACAAAACAATCTGTGAGGCTAAACTTCAGGAGTGAAGTGTTGAAAGAAGCACTGAATAATACATTTAGTATTAAAAAAGGAGTCTTGAATCTCAATCTGCACAAAGTGACCTGAAAATGTCTTCTGAGAACTGTGGCCTCACGGTAACATGACAGTTTAAGATTGTAGGGAACGCACTTGGCACATCAGAAGATGCATGGTTGTTTGCCAATAAAGTTAGCTAACAGATCCACACAGTAACAGGAGAGCGGCGCAATGCACACCACAAGACCGAGGTGCCTTCATCTGCACCTGTCTGATGTGTCGATAGACAGCAATCGTCCAAACAGATAGGAGCAATTCACCAGGGTGAAATTAGTCGGTTTCACATTTTGGGCAGTTAGTAGTAATCCTCATGGTAGTTCTGTCACAAGACCAAACTTCTGTAGCTCACAAAAGCATTCATATCAATATTAATGAATTAGAATTTTAATAGTAACTTAAAAAAAACTATAACATGAATTAACAAAATAGCTACTTCATTTCTAAATATCAATAAATGCCTGGAATATTCCTATAAAACAGCTCTGAATTCAAATATTTTTAAACAAATTAGTTCTGAAATTATCTCTGCATAAGGCAATGGCATGGTTTTGAAAACATGCGATTTTTATGTTTCTGGCTAAATATTTTATTTAAAAAATAAATAAACAAAATAAAACAAACTTCAAGTCTAAAAGTAATTATAAATTAATCATATCAAAATATTTTATATTATATTATATTATATTATTATTCAAATCATATGACATGCATTTACTAGGCTATATCATCAAAATGCAATTAGTTTGTGAATGTTATTTTTCAAACTCTCCTGGTCATGCTACTAATAAATAAAACATGGTTAATGCAGAAAATAGATATATAACTTGTGCTTACAGCTCACGGAATATCCTACAAGACTTAAAAAATAAAACATAAACAAATTAGAAAGCTGCTGCAGACCTCATAGCCCTGATATCACCAATATAACAATAAATAACAGTTCTCTCTTTCAAACTATAAAGTCATGACAATATTTTACTACACCACGCCTCCTGATAATATCTAAGGCCTCCTGACAGAGCTGAGAGCCACGCAAGTCTTTGCATAGGTCAGTGCTTTTCGGTTCAACTCGAAGAAAGCGAACAGAAACAGGATTAGAGATTCAGTGAGAGACAAAGTTCATATAAGAAAGATTATACTGTAACATCAGGGCCACAGCAGGGGCAGCAACAACACCAATGGGGAACTGTACTCTCACTTTGCACTGAGCACAACCGACAGACAACCTGAACTGACATTACATAAACACAAACACTGCACAGGGACAAAGCAAGCACATCCAGTGGTTTGCAATGGACTGTTAGAAGCACTATCATACTTGAGATAAACGGTACATCTTTGTGTTATGACTAAGACTGCACAGAATCAGTTTGCTAAAAACTTTAAAAAGCCCTCACTTAACAATGTCATTTAAGCTGTTCTCAGCAGAAATATTTGGACCAATTATTAAAATTGCACTTTTGTTAACAAGTAACATACAAAAAAAAAAAAAAAGAGAGAGAGATGTATTGGGATATATTGGTACAATATAAATGTAGATATTTATATTAAAGGCGTTTTTCAACTAACACTCATTTAGTCAGTTTTTAACTTGGTTCTTAACAGTTTTACTAAATAACTAATACAACATTTAGCAGAAATTAATCTCCATCTGAATATTTTGAAGACTGTACATTATAATGTTATGATGCCCAAATGTATTTCAAATGATTTTAGTTTTTAAATGTAATTTAAAAATGTATGTATTGAGACAAAATAGAGCAGAGTTTAGATTAGCCATTTATCATTATGAGCAATAAGATTAAAAATAATTATTGGTTCATCATGTTGGCCAGCATTTTAATGTTGGTGTATCCATAACAAATAATTAAATTTCATACTGACATATTATATTATATTATATTATATTATATTATATTATATTATATTATATTATATTATATTACTGTTTATTATTTTATTTGAAAAGTAAAAAAAAAAAGTTTGAACAAGTTGGCCAGTATTTAAATATCACTGCATTAAAAAAAATATATATATAAAAAAATGTACAGTTGCATAAAATTGCAGTTCTGCGGTGTGCTGACTAATGACGAGTTCAGAGCAACATAAATAAGTGGGAGACAGTGATATCATGGTACAAGCGTATTAAAAATGGATGAAGATGAAGGAGAGCTCGTGCAGAGCTGAGCTCTGAAATAATGCAGGAAGAGACTTCTGAGAACTGTTCATGTGGTGAAACCACAACCACCCTAAATATCGATCTACCTTGAAATGGAAAAAGCAGCTATGCTTATTTGTGGACACATCTAAGAAGTGCTATTCTGCGGTGGTTGCTATAGCAACATTCGAACATGCAGCGAGCTCAAAAAAGTTTGTGACTAAGCGAGCTGTTTTTTTTTTGGTGTGTGTTTTTTTTCTCTCTCTTCCTAGAAACGATGAAAAGGCTTTGAAAACACACAGAGGCCTGCTGGTTGAACTAAACACTCCAGGAACTTGCAATTGCTATGCTCTTCTTTGAAAATGAAAATATACATCAGAAAGTTCTCCTTGTTATTGACCAAGACCTCCAGAACAGGAAAGAACAGGGTTATTGATGAAGCATACGCAATAATATTAAGGCTATATATGATATTTCAGCCTTATTTCCATTTTAGATAAACATTTACCAACAACCTCTGAAGCTTAAATCCAAAGTCTACAATCTGTGCTGTAGTGTGTGTAAATACTGTGGTATTTACATAGCACTACACTCCAAAAAGCATGTGGTAGCACTTTATTTTACAGTCCTGTTCCTCATGTACATACTATGTACTTATTATAGTAATTACAATAACTATGTAATAACTAAGTACTAACCCTGAACCTACCCCTAAACCTAACCCTACCCAATGTAGTTACCCTATATTACCAGAACTTTCTTAGATATACACACTGTAAGTACACTATAAATACATGAGCTACATTTCGTTGCGTTCTTGCGTCTCTGCTATTCGTACACACACATATCAGATAAACGATTTTAGTGTTTAATAAGTTGAGACTCTATTTTATTTATAAAGGAAGGGGGAATGGCATTTTTTGGAAGTTAGGACGACAATATAAAACGAGTTCAGCTTTGCAAAGCTTCCATTCATTTGCACGCCGTTTAGCTGATCTGAACGCCAGAACGCGTTGTGTGTGTGTGTGTGTGTGTGTGTGTGTGTGTGTGTGTGTGTGTGTGCGTGTGAACTGACGCGCACTCTGTAACTGTGAAGCTGTGGTGATGCGGAAGTCATGAATAATTAAAGAAATCATACAAAAAGCAGTTATCATCAGCAGCTCGGGTGTATCAAGTCTATTGTATAACATGGGGTGTTTGATCGTCTTATATAACGATCGCTGAGTTCGACTTACCACTTGGTAGCGGCTCGCCGCCTGGTCCATTTTCATATACTGCCAGCCCAGCCAGCGGCGAATAAAACCAGTTTATCCTTGACTAATTCAAATTAAAGACAGCCCTCGATCGTACTTGCGATCATATGGCTCGGATCAGTTATATACAGAGTCGGTAGTAGCTTTTCCCATTCACACAATAGCCATGATTTAACGCGAACACCGATGCAGATACAGTCACGTCCTAAAGCGAGTGGGAGGGAGGAGATGTCCATGACGCAAGCGTGACGTCGCAAAGTGCGCGTCAAACTATTTTTATTTAATAATATACAGAATTCGACACATATAATTGTATTTGAAAAAAAAATGGTTATAAGTGCTACAAGTAGCTGTGATATTCTCACCAGGTATACCCAAGTGTTTCATTTTCATGCAAGATAAGCTATATGTATGTGAACTGAAGGACTGGGAAAAAACACGTTGATTTGATAGTTTTTAATATATTTATTTACTTATTTTTCAGTTTAATGAATGGAGTTTTTGGAAATATAAAATGAGTCATTATTGTAAGGGCAGGCCTATAAAATTATCATGGACGATATTTATAATGTAATTTGAGCTCTGTGTGTTTTTGAAAGTTCACACCCTTTTCCACTTGAACATTTATCCTTGAAATGTACTTGCTCCTCAAGGTGACCTGATTATAAATGTTGTGTAAACATCGTCCTATATAATTTTGAGCATATACTGATGGCACCGTCCCCATGTGGATCTGTCTGATCCTTCAGAGTCAATAGCTACCAGATTGCAGTTCTGAAATCAAGTATGCACACCTCCATCTACTGGACAAATAATGCAAAATATTAATTTATTTTGAAATATGGATATATATGCAATATAATAATAATAAAGATCATTATTATTATTATTATTATTATTATTATTATTATTATTATTATTATTATTATTATTATATTTAAAATTCTAACAAAATTATTTGAAAGTCAGCAAAATATCAGAAAACTATTTGGGGTTATTTGGAGAAAGCTGGA
Source organism: Carassius gibelio (assembly GCF_023724105.1). Lineage (NCBI taxonomy): Eukaryota > Metazoa > Chordata > Actinopteri > Cypriniformes > Cyprinidae > Carassius > Carassius gibelio. The sequence continues at coordinate 5,526,061 of NC_068396.1, forward strand.
TAAAAAGTAAACACATTGCATAAACAAGCATACAAATATCAAATACATTCTATCTATAATTAAAGTATTATATTTTTTTAAGTTTATGTTCATCTCATATATCAATTAATTGAAGTATTATATTTTTTTAAGTTTATGTTCATCTCATATATCAATTTTTATATATATATATTAGGGGTGTAACGATACGCGTATTCGTATTGAACCGTTCGGTACGACGCTTTCGGTTCGGTACGCGGTACGCATTATGTATACCGAACGGTTCGTTGGAGTAATTAATTATATTTGAAAAAAAAAAAAAAAGAGAGAGAGAGAAATATAATGATATGCGTTCAACAAGGTAGCCCAATAACCCAAACAACGTAACAGGCAACGCCCCTGACACTCCCGAAGAAGAAAAAAACACCATCTTATATGTTTATGTTAGGCTACTCAGCAGGCGCTTGCTCACTCAGTACGCGCTGAAGGCTCGTTGCAAAATAGCCAATGCGTTTAACAGACTAGAAATGAGAAGATCCTCCAATAACCAACAGGTCTGGTGTTTGGGTGCACTTTGGATTCCCTTTAAGCTATAATGGTGATGGCAAGAGAGTAGTGGATAAAAAAACAACGGTATGTCGCATCTGCAACATGACAGGGTACACCAGCGGGAATAAAAAAAAAAAAAAAAAAAACACCAGCGGGAATATCTGGGATATATGCGTCAGTACTATCTGGGAAAAGACGAAAAAAAGGAGAAACATGCACGCAGCAAACTATCCCTGCAGCATTTAGAAACTATAGCTTACAGGGAATCCAACCCAAACACCAGACCTGTTGGTTAGTTTAGGATCTTATATTTCTGGTCTGTTAAAGGCATTCGACATTTTGCAACGAGCCTTCAGCGCGTGCTGAGTGAGCGAGCGCCTTAGGGGCCGTTCACATATCGTGCCTAAAAACGCATGGAAAACGCTAAGCGCGTCTTTCTCCTCCTTTCCAAAGCGCTTGGGCAGAAGCGCTCATGAGGCGTCTGTCTTTGCTAAGCAACAATGACGTGCTCTCTCCATGAGACGCGGAAATTTCAGCGAAGGATAAATGGATTTGCAGCTCTAAAAATCGCTTGCAGTAGCTCTGCTACTAAATTTATTTCAAAATTGCAATCCATATACAACTATGATCAGCTGATCCTTCATCTTGGCTGAGCTCTCAACGTTGTTACGGGAAAGGATGAAGCTGATTGGTTAGTTCTTGTCACATGACCCGCGGTGCGCTTGCGGCATTCTGAAAAGTTGAGATGTTTTTACATTTTGCTGTATCTAAAACGTATCGAACCGAACCGAACCGAACCGTGACATCAGTGTATCGTATCGAACCGAACCATGAATTTTGTGAACCGTTACACCCCTAATATATATATATATATATATATATATATATATATATATATATATATATATATATATATATATATATATAGTGATATACATTACATGGGGGAAGTCGTGGCCTAATGGTTAGAGGGTTGGACTCCCAATCGAAGGGTTGTGAGTTCTATTCCGGACGGAATTGTGGGTGGGGGGAGTGCATGAACAGCTCTCTCTCCACCTTCAATACCACGACTTAGGTGCCCTTGAGCAAGGCATCGAACCCCCAACTGCTCCCCGGGCGCCGCAGCGTAAATGGCTGCCCACTGCTCCGGGTGTGTGCTCACAGTGTGTGTGTGTGTGTTCACTGCTCTGTGTGTGTGCATTTCGGATGGGTTAAATGCAGAGCACAAATTCTGAGTATGGGTCACCATACTTGGCTGAATGTCACTTCACTTTCACTTTCACTTTCACTTTCATATGATTCAAAAGATTAATATATAGCGGAGGAGTAAGGCACTCTCTCCACCTTCAATACCACGACTGAGGTGCTCTTGAGCAAGGCACTAAACTTCTCCCTGGGTGTTGCAGCATAAATGGCTATCCACTGCTCCAGGTGTGTGGTCACAGTGTGTGTGTTCACAGCTGTTTGTGTGCACTTTGGATGGAATGCAGAGCATGATTTCCAAGTATGGGTCACTATACTTGGCTGTATGTCGTGCCACTTTCACTTTTTGTCTTCAGGACATATCAGGACACAACTCTGTATAATGACATGGGTATGACACAGGTATTACAAGGAGAGTGTGACTTATGAGGACTTAACCCATGTCCCCATTTTTTAAAACACTTATAAATAATACAGAATGAGTTTTTTTTTTTTTTGAGAAAGTAAAAATGCACAAAGTTTCTTGTGAGGGTTAGGGTTTGGGGTAGGGTTGGTTTAGAGTGATAGAATATACAGTTTCTATACAGTATAAAAACCCACTGTTCCCACTTTTCACAAAAACAAACGCGTGTGTGTGTGTGTGTGTGTGTTCTCTAGAAGAAGGAAAGTAACATGAAGTAGCTCAGCTCATGGCTTTTAGCACTCTGTTGATGTGATTTCTTTCACAGACACTAGAGGGCCACCTTATGCAGGGCCATAAACATGACTGCTTGTTGTTATGCAATAAAGCTGTGTCAGATCCAGCAGTCTAATAAACGAACAATACCTCTATTGACTACCATTTCCACTAGTCTGTTTTCAATAAAATAAAAACACTAATACTAATCACACACACACACACTCACACACGCACGCACGCACGCGCACACACACACACACACACACACACACACACACACACACACACACACACACACACACACACATATATATATATATATATATATATATATGTATATGTGTGTGTGTGTGTGTGTGTGTTTGTGTGTGGGTGGAAAAAAAATAATGCTTTGAAGAGTATAAATCCAAGATACTGGGGTAAAGGTGATGACAAAAAGTGAAAGTCACACGACATACAGCCAAGTATAGTGACCCATACTTGGAATTCATGCTCTGCATTTAACCCATCTAAAGTGCACACAAACCGTGAACACACACCCGGAGCAGTGGAGAGCCATTTATGCTATACGGCGCCTGGGGAGAAGTTGGGGGTTTGGTGCCTTGCTCAAGGGCATCTCAGTCGTGGTATCTAAGGTGGAGAAACGCTGTACATTCACTCCCCCCACCTACAATTCTAGCTCGCCCAAGACTCGAACTCACAACCTTTGAATTACGAGTCCGAATCTAACCATTAGAATAGATAACGATATAAAAATAAATAAATAAAATAGTATATGAAATACATGCTATGTGCATTGAAATATATAGAATATACAATGTGTGAAATAGACTATACCACATGAACCAAATAAAAATACAGAGTACACTGAAAGTGATTCTAAAATAGAATATATGTTGTTTATAGCTATATATATATTTTAAATAATATACAATAATAACAATTATAATGTAATTTAATGTTGGTCAGTTATAATGCGTAATATAATAATCTGGCAAAATATTTTAGATAATAAAGTAATAAAGAGTAATAGAAATAATAAATATTGACCTAAATTATTTTCCCTGAACATTTCTATGAAGTGTTGTTTTGCATGGTCTTGCTTTATTTTGTGTCTAAATATATTGGCCTACATAAGCGCAGGGAGATTTGCAGGAGTGTCAGGTTGCCCCTCCTCTGTGCTGCTGTGTGTATAAAATCAAACTCCTGTCAGAGAGACGGTGAGACTGTCTCACTCATACCCCATTGCAGGTACGCAGTGAGAGGCCAAGTAATCTTTGAACTACTTTCCCGGCAAAAATCTAAATTCTAAAGCAAAATGGTGAGTAGAATATTATTTGTTAATAGTTAATTCTACTGTGAATGTTTCTTTGCCTGTAAGTAAACATATTACATCATTCACATATTGGGTCACACAGAGTTAAGAATATATGCATGTGTTTGATCTACTTCATTGAGTGTAATGAACTTTAATAACATATTAGCAAAGATAACTGGGAATGGAAAATAATTACTCTTGATGACTCATAGTACATACAGTTGCAGCAAAAAAAAAAAAAAAATGTGTGTAACCTTTGAAATAATTATGGTAAAATACAACACAAAGTATAAAACTACTTCTAGAAGAAATAAGCAACTTGACTTTTGTCTCAAAATCTTACTAGCCCCAGTCTCTTCATATAACTGAATGTAGTCTGTCTCTTTAAAATTGGCTACTGAAATTGATGCTTATTGTTTAATTTGACTTTTATATGCAATATTATTTTTATAGCTAGCTGTATGACTATACTTTACCACCAGTTCATATTTACAGTATGGAAACTACTGAGAGCTTTAAGTCTTAAGTAGTGCGGTTATGGGTGTGTTTGTGATTTTACTGAGCGCTGATGTGGCTCTCAGCGTGTCTGTGTGTGTCCCACGATCCAGATAAAGTCACTAAGCTGTCCACACCGGTTGAAAATATGTGAAATAGTAATAAGAGAAAAGTGCATCTTACTCAAAGAGTAAAACTGAGCAATAATGAGCTAGAATTGTTGTTTTTGATATTAAGATGACATCACTCGGTAGGCTGGGTTAAATATAGGCCTATAGTCAATAGTTTGTGAATCTTCTAGAATCCCAAGGTTTGATTAAACGGTTGAAAAGTTGTATGCCAAGGCTCATTTAAAACAAACCTGCTATGCTGAAATGGATTCTTTGCCAACTTGCCCCCCAGTTTACAACTTAAACAGAGTTGTAGTTCTCAACGCCTGTTTTTGCATGGAAAATAAATTAAAACCACATGTGTAGGAGTTTGTTTGTGCTAAATTCCAAGGACAAATGGTTCTAGCATTCTAAAGGTCCCAAATCACACCCCTGAGGCCTTTGTGTTTGTCTTTTGGGTGCTGTGGCTAACACCACGACCTTTAGAAACATTTCATAAGAGACGTTATTGATTGTCATCAGCCTTAATATTTTACAAGCTGGATGAATGAAAAGCATTTCTTTTTTCTTCTTCATGAGGTAATGCCACAGTAAAGTTAACAATTAACAAACTGTAGTATATGTCTATATCTCCCCTTACACTCTGTAACCATAAGTCACTTATTAGATTTTTTTGAATCATTAAACAAGAACAAGTTTTAAAGGTGGGAAACATTTTTCAAATTCACTTATGTAGATTAGTTAAATTGTGCATTTTAAGATCGTTATTTCATTTTTAAGTCAACAAAAATTGTCAAAATGTGTTAAGAATGTAGGCTGAATGTTAAAACTATACAGGGTCAGTTTTGTTGTTATAGTTCTACAGAAATAATAGTTATTTGTAATCATTCACCAAAATGCAATAGCTTGCTCCACCCTTTCAAATAACTGTCTTTTTTTTTTTTTCACTGACAATACCTTGGGCATGTCGGTTTTTATGTTAACAAATAGGCAAGCAGCTATTTGGGCGTTGTTTTAGTAAACTCCTATTCAAATCTGTCTCTCTTCTGATCAATCCAAAAAGTTCCCAAAAAAAAAAAAAAAAAAAATCCCATTTTCAATGTTTATGCTATCAAAATATGTTGCATTGTAAGAGTAAAATGGATTGCAAATATTGTAATTATGTGCCACTATGGAATTGCAAAAATAATTATTGTCTCCAAACAGGTTTCCCAAACATATTTATGGCATATTTAAGTCCTAAAGCAGTTGTCTGTGGCCATACATTTAACTTTCAGAATATAAATTGAGAGAAAACGAAATTTTTGAGACAGCAGAATCTGCAAAGTAAAAAAACTAAATAAAACACAGATTCAAGAAAATGCTGGAGGACAAGATATCAACTCACTGTGGGGTCAAAAGATGAGCAAAAAGGGCTCATGGGTTGGTGTTGAAAGGTTTGGTGAGGGAAGACGAGCTAGTGGGGGAACATGACTTAACAACCCATAAATAACTTCTAACCTGGCTGCCATGCCCAAACTAGGCAGTCCCATGTGCCTGTGTAATGCACCATCCCCCTCCCCACTGACTCACCAATAGACAGAGAGGGACGGAGAGTAAAAATAGGGCCCAATCCCAGGAGAATGAATTCAGAGGAAGAGTCATGCCCACAGAGGAGAAGCAGAGTCTGGATATTTCTTCTCAGGCTGATGTAGGCCACCTCTCTGGAGTTCAGACACAGATTTAGAGGACGTATCATTACAGAGCACTTTTATTGAAACCGCCCACGAATCATCTTTTGCATTGGTGTCTTCAATGCTTTGAATTTAACGGCATAATGGCAGTACATTTTTGCATTTGGCAGATATTTTTATCCAACGTCATTTGCATTTTATCAGTCTATATCCTGGGAATCAAACCCATGAGTAGAGATATAGAATCATAACTTCACATAATGTATATAGAATATGTCATGGAATATCTGATTCTGGAATTCTACTACTTTATTCTTATTGGCCAATCATAATATTCTGTCATCAAATCTTTTGAATGACAGCGAGTGCGTCTTGTATTTTTTCTTGAATGATAAAATCATTTTAACTGAAATCCATTAACCCATTTATTTATTATATGTTGTGTATTATGGCTAAATAATCACTTTGCATCAGGGTCCTGATCGTGTTTTTTTTTTTATTGTTTTTTTTTTTTTTTTTAAGCTGTACATTTTGAATAGTTGTTAATATGCACATATATTACGTTTATAATACAAATGTTCCATTTGATCTTCTCATCTACCTTATTTGTCTTTTCCCTCCATTTATTTTTACACTCTTTCAACCCATACCCTTATAGTACACATGCTATAAATTCCACATTAGGGTGTACCTCGGTCTCTCCTCTGATATAAACCTGTCGGGGCTGTTGTCCACACCTTAAGGCTTTGCATACATCTTCAGACTTGCAGGGGAGTGTGTGAAGAACAAGGAAAATAATGTTTGTGGAAGGTTTCTTGTTTATGTATGAAATGGCTATGACGGTTAGTAGGTCTGTCTGCCATATGTGGCAACTGTCACATCATAAACGCTTCCAAGGACAAGTCTTTCAGGCAACTCCCTTTCCAAACAAACAGAGGTGTTTAACATGCTGAATTCTAGCCTGGCTCCAACCTTGTTATCTCAGGGTTGTCATCTAGATAATCACAAAACGACAAACATGTTTCAGGGCTTTGAGCGGTTCAGCCAACACCTTTTCTCTGTCCTGTCAGCTGCCGTCATCTGTGACTGAAGTCCTGTAATGGACCAACCGCTGACTAAAGAACTTTTTTCTTTTTTGCTTCTGCCCCCTGGTGGGCAAAACGAAAGCTTGAAAAGCAGCGACTTATTTTGAATTTGTTATATTGTTATATGCAGTTAAAATCCTGCTGTTGATTTTATTATTTGAAACAATTAGTTACTTGTTTGTTTTGACATTTTTGCATCTTTAGATACAGAACAGAAAAGAGAGGAAATGTAATGTGTATATTAAGAAAGTAAATATAGAGTTGATTTTAATTTAATATTGAATTGAATGTTCTATAAAGGTAACAGGGAATGTATTCTGGCAAAGTTCTGTTGAAGTTATGAATACATGTTCTTCTAATACTACTCTCAATAGCATGTTAGAATTTAATGTTAGCACAAAATCATTATATATGTATCATTAGAACATTTATATGTTTTAGTATGTTTGTCTAACATTTTTTACATGTTGCTATTTGTTTCAGAATGATCAAAATTAACATTCCATAATGTCTGCAAAATGATAAAATAGGATGTTCTGTTCACATTCCCACAAAAATAAAATTTTTGAATATTCAGAGGATATTCTGAAATAACGTTTTCATAAGTGAACATTCTTAGAATGTTTTTTTGTTAGCTGGGTAGTTGTAGAAGGAAAACTGTGGAAATTGCTGTCACCTAATATCTTATGCAATGCCATGCAGCTCAGTTGCTAATAATCTGCTTCCTCTCCACAGCGTGAGTGTATCTCTGTCCACGTTGGCCAGGCTGGCGTCCAGATGGGGAACACCTGCTGGGAGCTGTACTGTCTGGAACACGGTATCCAGCCTGACGGCCAGATGCCCAGCCACAAACCAGTGGGTGGCCATGATGACTCCTTCACCACCTTCTTCAGTGAGACCGGAGCTGGCAAATATGTACCCCGTGCCATCTTTGTAGACCTTGAGCCAACAGTCATTGGTAAATATCGTAATGGTGTTTGATTTGTATTTGTCATTATAACATGGGGAATGTAAATGAGTAAAATCATTGTAGCCATATATGCTGGCACATTGCTATTATAATCGGAAATGGATGACACACTGTAATAATGCTCTCTCAACATTTACTAAACAGGATGGACAAAGTCTCAACAGTTAATTTTTCATCATATAATTTGCATGTAATCATTTAGCAGTTGTTTTTATCCAAAGCGACTTATAAAAGAGGACAATTAGAAGCAATTAAACCAACAAACGGGTAACAAAATACCTGTGATAAGCCCCAACTAGTAAACATACACTGTAAAAAAAAACTGTAATTTTACGGAATTTTACTGTTTTATTTTACAGTTTTTTCCACGTAATTTTGAAATACAGTTTAAAATTGTAAAATTACAGAAAGAGACTGTAAATTTACATATCTTATGTAAAATCACATGAAAAACATGTCAATGTGCATAACGTCCCAAAAATATTTTTGAAGATTTATTTCACATAATGCGCTATATTTATATGTAGTATGTGCAGTATGTGTGTGTGTGTGTACGTGTGTGTGTGGCATTAATAATATAATGCCATATTTTTTAATAGATTAAAAATATAAATAACAACTGTACAAAAGTTAACGTTCATTATTATTATTATTATTATTATTACTATTGATATAATATGTTGTATATGTAGCCTACATTGCGTGTTTGCATAAAAGAGCAGGTTAATCCTTTTTTGAACAGGTTTGTTGAAAAATCCTTCTCGAAAGAATCGTATTTCCAAAGTACTGTCAACTGACCACATCTTCTTCCGCTTGTCAAAATAGTTCTGCTCAGTTTGGTGTTTTATTACGGATTTATTCTCATAGTACCGTTTCATAATTTGATATAATAATATAATAATATGCTGATATTAAAATTAAAAAAAATAAAAAATGTAATATTCGAACTGAAGGAATTCCCGCCCTAGCGCAAGGACACATTCTCCTCCAAGCACGCAGTGGAGCTGCTGCGCGCGCAGAAGGAATAACTCGACCTTCAGTTTCACGGTCAATCTTCAATCTGAGGCGAAAATAAGCAGGTAAAGTTCATGTTTTCTCATTTTGGTCATTACTAAATGCTATTTCTACTATATATGAGTTCTAAAATTTAGAATGTTTACCTTTTTGAATCGTTAAACCAGTATTTCAAACTTCGGCGCTGACCAGTGCCGTTAGTCGTTAAGTGTGGGTAACGTTAACTTCTAATGTTATTTTGTCCCTGAGGGAAAAACAGGCTTACTTTAAGGAAAGTCGTTAGCTGGTTGTCTACGATACTGTTATTAAATATTATTATCATTTGTGGTTTAAGAACTCATAAATTTAACAGTTAGCTCAGTTAATGTTAAGTTCGAATATGTAGATGTTGCCAACTTTACCGAACTTCGACGCATAATGCAGTGTTTTTAATCAGTTTTGATATACATAATAGTAGGCGTCGTCTAAAAGCAAAAAAAAAAAAAAAAATCATATTTTTCGAGGCGAGATTGGATGAAAATTCTGAATTTAGAAACAGACTCATTAGGACCAGCGCTTAAAGTGACGCGCGATTTGAAACGTTATGTTCGTCTGCATTTCTCCCTCTTCAAGCACTGGTTATTACGCGTGTATAATGAAATTCACTTAACTACTTTAATTTGTCTGCATGTTTTACTCTTTTACTTCCAGATTTAGTCTTATTGAGGGTCTGAAATATCGTTACAGTCAGTATTTAATCACTTTTTAATAAATTATTTCTGTTGGTTACCCTTTATATCTGTCTATCGGTTAAGCAAATATTTAAAATATTAAAAGTGTTTCAAAAAGCTGGTGAAACCATTGACCAGTTAAAATTGTGAATGAAAAAACAATGTCTGCAGTGTGTCATCTGAGAATTCATATAACCTTGTAATCTTGTAATCTACGCCTAGGGAAAAAAGTTTCACAACTTCTGTTTTAATCACCCTTCTATAATTAAAGACTGTTATAGCTTATAGGGATTATTGATAGACTCACTGATAGGGATGAACAGGTGGCGCAGATAAGGTTCAGAACCATAGATATAAAACATTTATCAATATATTTCTTTGTATTTTTGTAGATTTCCTTAAAATTTCACATTTACATGCTTTTTTTCTCCTTACAGATAAGTTCAGTGAGTGCTAAAACCATGGTCAACATGAAAGGGTGAGTTGCAAAATGCAAAGATGTTCACATATTACACTTGTAATAGTTGTGGTGTTTATGGTTTATGAACTTTATGTTTTCTGTTCACCCAGTCATAGTTAACGACCACATCACCATCTTCTGCAACGCTCTGATGTTTGCTTCATACAACTGCTTGAACATTTCATACCCAGGAAACCAAGGAGAAACGCAAGAGATTGTGCAAAGGTAAAAACACACACTCATACACTCACTCTCACACATATCACACTCACACGTGTGTTCTCACACACACTCACACTTTTTCAACACACACTGAATTACGCATCCTTACATACACTCACTCTAACACACACACTCTCACACACAGTCACACACGCACCCACACACAGTCACACATGCCTACTCACACACACAGACACTCACATACACGCAGTCACACACACACATCCTCACACTCACATACACATTCTCTCACATGCATTCTCACACACACACTCAATGTCACATATGCATCCTCACACTCTCACATATACACACGGTCACACACACATCCTCAAACTGACACACTCTCACATACACACACTCACAAATGCATCTTCACACTCGCACACTCACGTCCACATTTGCACACATGCATCCTCACACACACACACACACACACTCACTCTCTCAAATGCATCCTCACACTTACATACTCTCAGATACACACACTCTCAGAAACGTTTCCTCACTCATACACACACTCTCACACGCATCATCACACACACAGTTACACAGTTTCACATACTCTAACAAATGCATCCTTACACTCACACACTCTCACACACGCATCCTCACACACACTCTCACACACATTCTAATACAAACATCCACACACTCTAACATAGACAGTTACACATGCAACCTCACACACATTCTCTCTCTCACACACACACACTCTCACACGCATCTTCACACACAGTTATACACTTTCACATATTCTTACAAATGCATCCTTACACTCACACACTCTCACACACGCATCCTCTCACACACACTTCCTTATACAAACATCCAAACATTCTCACATAGACAGTCACACACACTCTCACACACACTAACATACTCTCACACGCATCCCCACACAACCTTCTAGGGCTGCATAATTAATCACATGCGTTTTTCAGGCGTGTCTCGTCATTAAAGTCGGTCCTGTGATTAGTAGTAAATATCCATCACCTGTTTTCAAATTAAGCAACATTTAATAAACAGAGCTGTAGTTCACTGACAAGCTATGCAGTATCCTGTTCATAATCTAATGCGATTCATCTGCAAATGCATCTGACAACTGCATGTGGTTAATTGTGCAGCCCTACATGCATCCTCACACTCTCATCCTCACACAACACACTCTCTTACATTGTCACAACCTTCTTAGTCTGCCTCACACACAACTACCTCTCACATACTTCTTCACAACATCCACCACAAGCATGCCCTTTACAAGTTCTTATTGTTCTGCTTTTATTTTAAATATATTCACAGCATATGGTACAGTCCATGTTTTATTACTAAATATGTTTTTTTTACTCAACAGATTCCTTTTTAAGATGAACCCCGAGAAGGGATGGAAAGTGGAGAAGACCACATCGAGAAAGAAATCAGCAGTCAGTCCAAAGGTTCTTTCACTGATTAACAAGATTGCGGACTTTGAAAGGATGGAGTAAAACTTGGAGTGTCAGATCTTCCTACATTGCCTAGCAGAAATTCTTGACAGTGTCAAAGACTTAAAATACTTGCTGATTATTTGCTTTCATGGTTGATTTTTTTTTTTTTAATGCATCATCTGTTGTCAAGATGAATTAATCTGTTCACAGGTGGTTCAGTTTTAAGGACAAATTAATTCTTATTTTTTATTTGTTTACCAATTTGCTATATTGTTGCAGTTTTGAACAATTCTTTTGTGTGTTGTTGCAGTTATTAAATATATATATATATATATATATATATATATGAAGAGTTCAGATGCAAAAGCCTCTAAATGCCATCTGAAATTTTCATCTAAAATTTGGATTTTTATCAGGCTCCTATATTTATTTTCAGTTATTTCACTTTAATAGTCTGGCAATGGACCTGCACATTGCCATTAAAGTAAAATGACTCAACTTAAGCATAGGAGCTTGATAAAAATCCCAATTTTAGATGAAAATTTCAGATGGCATTTAGAGGCTTTTGCATCTGAACTCTTCATATATACTGTTGCAGTTATGAAAAAAAACTGAATTGTATGTGGTTGCAGTTGTGATCTAATTTAAACTTTTGGGCTTATTTTTTTATTGGAATATTGTTGCAGTTTAGCTATAATCTCTATACTGGTATATTGTTGCAGTTTTGTACAAAGAATATTAGTAAATTGCAGTCCTGAACAAACTATTTGTATATTCTTGCAGATTGGTCAATAAATTATTAAAACACATTTTTGCACTTACGGCTGATTATTTGAATTAAAGCAGTGTTCAAACTTTATGATAATTTAATGGTTTTTTTCTTATTAACTTTCCACAATATTTATGTAAAACATCTTATCAAACATTAAAAGCTGAAGAAAATACAGAAAATATGTAAAATTACAGCAAAAAACTGTATTTTTGAATTACGGAAAATTACTGTTACTTAATGTGCACGTTATTTAACGGTAATTTTCCGGCACCCCAGCTGCCGGAATTTTACCGTTTTTTTACGGGATTTTTTTTTACAGTGTAGCAAGGTTTAATTTTAGTCGGATAATTTGTAATATAATAACAATCTGTAAATTGTTTTAAATGATTTTACATGATAAATTAATTATTACTATTATTATTTTATTATAATACTTATTATTTTAATTGTTAAATTAAATACAACTGTTTATTATTAGTAGTATTAGTATAAATCACATTACTTTGACAAAATCTGGTTTTAAATTACTGAGAATTAAATGTTACTCATTTTTAGGTGTCAGATCAGTGTTAATTAATATTTTGAATTAGCTTTTATTTTTATTTTATTATTATGTATTATTTTAAGTTATAGTAATTTTGGAAATTGATGTAGTTTAGTATAAAAATAATTTAAATTAAATGTAAATTGTTTGAAATTTATATTTTTAATAATAAATTATTATCATACTCTTATTTATTATAACACAACATTTGTTAATGATTTGTGGGATAGAGGTCAGGATCAGTGTTATTTTAGCATAGTATTTTTATATTGAATGAGCTTTTACATTTTCATTTTAATATTAGTTTAAGTTTGAGTTATGTCTTTCTAAGTTTTTATTTATTTATATTTATCTTTATTTTTATTTCAGTTCACTCCCAAGGAAACATTTGCAATTTTTTAAATTGTCATGTGATATTTTCAATCTAGTTTTCAGCTTTATTTAAATTACTAATGGTTTATTTTTAATTTATTTTTAGTTAACAGTGACAGCACCAGTCAGTATTTGGTTTTATGTTGTGTTATCCTGTTATTCTTTCAGACGAGGTCCGCACAGGCACCTATCGCCAGCTGTTTCATCCCGAGCAGCTCATCTCAGGTAAAGAGGATGCAGCGAATAACTACGCCCGTGGGCACTACACCATTGGCAAGGAGATCATCGACTCCGTACTGGACCGCATACGCAAACTGGTAATCAGTCTAACATTTACTTAGCAAAAGAGCTCAAAATAACAGAATCTGAAACGCACATGTTCTCCCTTCTCCCACACAGGCTGACCAGTGCACAGGGCTGCAAGGTTTCCTGGTCTTCCACAGTTTTGGCGGAGGCACAGGCTCAGGCTTCACCTCCCTTCTGATGGAGCGTCTCTCTGTTGACTTCGGAAAGAAGTCCAAGCTGGAGTTTGCCATTTATCCAGCTCCACAGGTGTCTACAGCTGTGGTGGAGCCGTACAACTCCATCCTGACCACTCACACCACCCTGGAGCACTCTGACTGTGCCTTCATGGTGGACAACGAGGCCATCTACGACATCTGCAGGAGGAACCTGGATATCGAGCGCCCGTCCTACACCAACCTCAACCGGCTCATCAGCCAGATCGTTTCCTCCATCACCGCCTCTCTGCGCTTCGACGGCGCCTTGAACGTCGACCTAACGGAGTTCCAGACCAACTTGGTGCCCTACCCTCGTATCCACTTCCCCCTGGCCACCTACGCTCCGGTCATCTCCGCTGAGAAGGCTTACCACGAGCAGCTCTCGGTGGCTGAGATCACCAACTCCTGTTTCGAGCCCAGCAACCAGATGGTGAAGTGCGATCCTCGGCATGGAAAGTACATGGCCTGCTGTTTGCTGTACAGGGGTGACGTGGTGCCCAAAGACGTCAACGTCGCCATCGCAGCCATCAAGACCAAGAGAAGCATCCAGTTTGTGGACTGGTGTCCCACTGGCTTCAAGGTGGGCATCAACTATCAGCCCCCAACGGTGGTTCCTGGAGGAGACCTGGCCAAGGTGCAGCGAGCCGTGTGCATGCTCAGCAACACCACCGCCATCGCCGAGGCCTGGGCTCGTCTCGACCACAAGTTTGACCTGATGTATGCCAAGAGAGCCTTTGTGCACTGGTATGTGGGTGAAGGCATGGAAGAGGGAGAGTTCTCTGAGGCCAGAGAAGACATGGCAGCTCTGGAGAAGGATTATGAAGAAGTGGGCATCGATTCGTTTGAAGAAGACGAGGAAGGGGAAGAGTTCTAAAGGAAAAGTGTTGTTGTTTTTTCTACAAAATAAAAGCCAAATAAAAGAAAGGTTTTAACTGTGTTGTTGTTGTGGCTTTTTTCAGAATTTGGTGACTTTGTCACATATAGGCAGTTTCTAAAATATATGTCCATGACCCTTTGTTTGAAAACCCTGGTTATGAAGACATTATTATTATTATTATTATTATTATTATTAAATTACTATTAAATTAATCATATTAATAATGGAGATATGTATATTTAATATTATTAATTATTAGTAATTATCATGGTAATATTTAGGCCTAAAAACTGCATTATACACAATTATATAATATTAAAAATCTATAAATGAATTATTAATAATATGTTTATATGCTAATATTGACAAAATTATTTCAATTTATTTCATAATTGTCAAATTAAAATAGTGTGTATACTATTTTGAACTGTAAACCATGCAAACGTTTTTTTTTTTTTTTCTACTAGAAAAGCCTTAATATGAGAATATAAACAACAATAAATTAAATGTGAAACATTTATAACAAATGTTTTATACCTAATCACGTTAGACATTTTTATAGTCCTCCTACATACATTTATACTCACATGTGTTTTCATGTGTGCATTACAAATAATTACATAATATTAAAATATAACATTGTAATTATTTAATAATGTTAACAATGATATTTATTTAATTTGAAACTAAGCTGTAAATGACAGTATAATAAATTATAGACCACAATAAAGATTTATTTATTTATTTACTTAGATTTATTCCAATAACGCAGTTTTGCTTTTTTTTTTTTTTTTTCTAATCCGGGGATGTGCCGGCATTGTATGGGTTAAATCGTCAGTCGTAAGAATGCGTCACTGTGACGTTTTCTTTGTACACGGAAGAAACCGGGGAAATCAGCGGAGGGCAGGGAGAGCGTCTCATAGGGTAAACCAAGACTTTAATCCTTCTCTTAGACCCATATTAAATGGTTCGATTACAACAATAAACAATGAACAAAGAACATAGTCTAAATCTGAATGTAACGGGTCTCGCTCGGTGAATTCAATGCTGTGTAACAAACCAGCTGTTCTCGAAGACGTCACGTTTACTGCGGACTCGAATTCACGGTAAACCCGTTTCACTGTCGAGTAACTGTATCAAGTTGAATCTGTAATATTTTCGAGCGCAACAGCCCACGTCATAAAGGTAAAATATAAGGAGCCAACCAGAAAGCTCCCTTCTGCACAGTGAATAATTTATTTTAGTGGAAAACTGGACACCGATAGTGGCTTACGTCAACAGACAAGTGTTCAGTCGAGGTGACTTGTTGGTCTAAATTGGCTTGCATTTAATAAATATTTATAATAATAATAATAATTTAATTCATATGTTTTAGTGTCTTTTTCATGTGCTTTACATAAATCAAGACAATAAAAAAAAGAGTATATATATATTTTTTTTTATAACCAGAGTGACACTGAAGATTTCCTAAGGACCATACAGTTGAATAATACAATATTCCACAATAACATAACATAACTTTTCATCAGCAGATATATAAATTGATTTGTAGTTGATATAATAAACTAAAATGCCATATTGAATGGTTAAATCATAAGCTTTTATGCTTATAACAATTATATTATTTAATGAATTTAAGAATTTCCTACTTTTAAAAAAAATGGCATATTAAATTAAACTGTAACCACACATTACTGTTATCAGGTGGAAGAACATTACTATTCTACTTATGTAGCTAAAGAAAAATTTAGTTAAAGTACCGGTTATGTGGTTAAAAAGAGAGAGAAAGAGAGAGAGACACTTAAATATTTTTTATAGTTGGACTTGTTAATCACTTTCTATAGAACTATAGAATTTCATACGTTCATTTATCATGTGTACATTTTAACATTGTTTAATTATTATTTAAAAAATAATGATAATTACATTTTATACTAACTTTTTTAGTACATAAATCAAGAAAGAGGATATGCTAAACCCTGTCACAGATAATATGATATTGAAAATTTGTCAATTCTCAACATTGCCATAAGGTCATACAGTTCTTTATTAAGAATAGAAAAGTTATTTATTAATGCAATATTTATCCCAAAATATGCTGAAATGAAAACAAATTGTTACCAACGCGTATGTCATTGATTTGCAGTGGACCAAAAGAAAATGCAACATATGCTAATTCTATTCTTTAAAAAATCTAACTACCTTTCTAATCTTTTTGTATTCTATTTTCTTTTCATTTATTATGCAATTGTATATGTATGTGTAAAGACCTCTAACTAGCTTGCTCTATTCTTTTTTTTTTTATTCTATCTGTTTTTTTTTTATTTATTATAATAGTTAAAATCCCGTGCTACGTTTACTGCGTTAACCTAACTGAGACTTGTTATAGCACTTATATATCATTGCTCTTTTTGTTGTTTTTGATTGCTTCCACTGTTTTCATCTGTAAGTCGCTTTGGATAAAAGCGTCTGCTAAATGAATAAATGTAAATGTAAATATTAAATCCATTCTGAATATGTTAAGGAATAAAAACAGAATAAATGAACAAGGAAAATAATCAATTCTATGTAAGTAATCAAATCTTAATCTCTGACAGTGCCTCTCCTTCATCCATGGTGGATCTAAAGCAATGCTCCAGAGAAGATGGGTCAAGCTCTGTGTATCTGCTCGCGCAGTGCCTTCACCTTTGACAACAAGAGATACTACTTCATCCAGAAACTAGATGAGGGGTAAGACTAGACAGCCAGACCATTCAGTCCTAACACTTGATAGCTAACTGGAATTATGAGTTCAGCGATGGAAAAATATATTGGAATATTGTTTTACCATTCAGTATTAGATATATTTAACAGAAACTTTATCCATAGCTACTTATAAATAAGAAAGAGTATGTGCAGTTTCTCACATTAATTCACATGAGTACACAAGCAGAAAAGAAAGAAAGATTTGTATTTAAACAGATATGTGTTCTAGATGTGAATTAGTTAAGTATTTGTAGAAGAAGTGTGTCTTTGGTTGTTTCTTAGAGGTTTTGATGGTTTCAGCACATCAGGTGGATGATGGGAGATTATTCTACCTAGGCCTGTCACGATAACAACTTTTTGTTGTGTGATATATTGCCCCAGAAATAATTGCGATAAGCGATAATATTGTCATTTTAAAGACCATTTTATGCCACTGAACATATAATCATATTGTAACAGCAAAATAAAGGCCTACACACTTCCAAATGACAACAACTTTACATTTTTAAGAATATTTAGATGATGGAAATTAAGTATCAAAATACTAGATACCTTAAAAAACCTGAATAAATAGTAAATAAACGTTTTCTAACAAAAAGTGCGAAGTAACAAGTAGAAAAATTAAAAAATGCACATCTACAGATTTGACCCTGCCCTACGTTTCTCTGTAAATTAATGGTGCACACCATTGCTGAAAAACACAATCACTCCTCAGTAGTCAGATGTCCATATGCACAAAGACACAGGTCCCTAAACAAGACCATATTTATACAAGCATTTTTTTTTAATTTGAACTAGCACCTCATGACTATACCATGTTATGTACAAGAAGATGCAAAAGTGTAATGTACTAAATATGGTGACATTCATTTTTAAGTAAATATAATGGGTGATATATTGCGTCACCTAAAAAGATTGATGTCATGTGCATATACTGCGCGATAAGTCAATATATTGGTTATTGCAACTGGCCTTATTCTACCAAAGAAGAACAAAGAGAGTAAAGGTTTTTGGAAGTGGCTTGTTTGAAGGAAAAGCCATGCGGGACTACATTTGCATTTTCATTCAAGCATTTTTGCATATGCTTTTATCTGAAGAGACTTGCAAAAAAGAAAAAATGCAATTGGTCGAAGAGGTATCAATTGTTGCAATATACAATGGCAGGTTCATTAAACAAATATATTAGGAAATATGGATAGTTATGTGTGTCAGTTTTCATAGTAGTTTTATCAAGTGAAATGTATTAGATAATGCATAAGAAATAATTGTCTTTCATCTTAAGTCATACTTTGCTTCTTCTAGAGGTTTCAGCTATGTAGATCTGTTAGAAGGTGCACATGACGGCCGCTTCTACGCTCTGAAGCGGATCCTTTGCCATGACCGCGAGGGCCGCAAGGAGGCTCAGAACGAGGTGGAGATGCACCGCCTTTTCAACCATCCCAACATCCTCAGCCTGACCTCACACTCCTTCATGGAGCGCGGCGGGAAGTGTGAGGCCTGGCTGTTGCTCCCATACATCAGTGTAAGTGGGCCCTGTTCTGCTTTTCTGTTCCAGACCTCTAACAAGTCCAAGAGTCCAGTGGCTTCTGAGATGTGCACTATGTCATTTAACTGAATTGTTTCCGTGCAGAAAGGAAGTCTGTGGGCTGTTCTGGAGAAGCTGCGGGATAAGGGGAGCTCTATGCCTGAGAGCCGCATACTACACATTCTGCATGGCATCTGTGAAGGCCTCCGAGCTATTCACGACAAAGGCTATGCACACAGGTAGCTACTGAGAATAAAGTTCTATTTA
>NC_068396.1:5550553-5553053 GCF_023724105.1 Carassius gibelio
TGGCATTTTGTTCATATGACCCAGGCATGTTTTTAAGAGATATTTGCATTGCATGCTCTTTAATAATTCAGGACTAAATTATCTGAAGCATTCCATACATATATTGCAGTTGGAATTGTATCTGTGAATAAGGACCTAAATGTGTTTCTGCTCTTTGTTTGTTTTATTTTTTAACAGCAGTAATTTTCTGATTTTATATATATATATATATATATATATATATATATATATATCTCAAATAACCAGAGAGCGAGAGTGAGAGATAGTATTCAGATTTACTGGATGTTTTGCTGTGGCTCTAAAGCATGTTTTAACTCAAGGTTTGCTTCTGTTCAGGAATTGTTTATTATGCAAGCTTTTTAATTTATAGGATATAAGACTGGAGACATGTATCTTGGCATTTAAGTGTCTTTCTTTCCTTTTGTAAATGGTGAATAAAGTGAGACTGAAACAGTGACTCATGCAGTGGGTTAGGTTTTCTTGAAGGTTTCAGTATCTCCACTCGGGGGAGATGTTGCTCCAGTTGTGTTGTGATCTCTAGTGGACAGGCGCAGCAAACTGGAAGTGGGTTTTGGTGAGTATGCATTGACCAAATCTTGTGTGTGTGTGTGTAGTGAAGTGTCCTTATGCCCCAAAACATTGGTAATACAACGGTGTTTAAGAAACTAATACTGTCTTACGCTTCTGTGTATTGTGAACTTTTATTCCATATAAATTATGTACTTCTTCACAAATATATTAGTCATAGTTCCGTGCATGGTATTTATGAAATTGCAGGGTATTGCCATCTGGTACATTATTTTATAATAACAGAGATAACTTTTTTCTTTTTTTAATTTTCAAAAATAAAGTTTTTATGTTATTGTGTTTTATTGTGTTAGTTAGTTGTACTTTACTTATTTATTTACCTAAGCAAAATAAACTGACAGCAGTTTGACAGAGGTTAATTGGAATGCACAATGAAGGATTGTGATTGAAAATTTTTAAAAACGGAGTTAGGCTAACTCTTCATATATATATGTGTGTGTGTGTGTGTGTGCATACACACACACACACACATGTTTGTTTTTGTGAAAAGGTTCATCCCATAGGCGTAATGGTTTTTATACTGTACAAACTGTATATTCTATGGTCCTACACCAACCCTACACCTAACCCTAACCCTCACAGGAAACTTTGTGCATTTTTACTTTCTTAAAAAAAACTAATTCTGTATGATTTATAAGCGTTTTGATAAATGGGGACATGTGTTATGTTCTCATAAGTCACCCTCTCCTTGTAATAACTGTGTTGTACCCATGTCATTATACAGAGTCGTGTCCTGATGTCACAAAAACATGTACACACACACACACACACTGTATATTGCATAAAGGAAAATAATTGCTTACAAAGAAAGCTTCTCTGCATGCCATTTTAAACAGTGATATATACATGAGTTGTAATATTATATAGTTGCCACTTTCAATATTAGATACATAATTGTTGCCTCTTTTGAAAAAAGTCAACTGAAAATTTTAATCTGAATTCAGAAATAATCAAAATAAATAATCAAAAAATAGTTTGATGACAAACATACTTTAGAATGTTGGCAGAAATTGAATACATTTATTTAGTAATATATCGGTGTCAAAGCAAGAAATATGAACATGTTCTTTGGACAGACATTTGGACAAATGAATCTGCTCCTGAAAAACAAATAAAAAATACTGAATGATGACAGGTTTGCTCTCTAACAATGTGATTTTTTGTTGTTGTTGTTGTTTATTCAGTGGCTGACCTTCACAAAAACAGTTTCCTCAATGACCACCTACTAAAAGTCTGATCACATCCCTGCTTGCTCTCTGCTGTTTTGAAGGTATGAAACTATTATTACAGGCTGTTTAGGCACCTAAATTTATGGTTTGTGGGGGTTGTGCAGGTCAAAAGTGACGTTCTGACTCAATGTTCATCATAATCAATCTCATCAATGACCTTACGCCACAGACGGGGACAGAGAGGCCATAAACTGCATATTATGGACACACGTTCACCTAAACATCGTCAGTTTCAGACAGAGAATGCAATGCACAGACATAGATACAGTTCCAGTGGGATGAATTACACTTTAATTAGCATTTCCATCCATGCAAACCATCCCACTTAAGTCCAGTCAGCCCTCCCTTGATAATCATTCATTATACAGAAGCAATGTTTATGGTCTGGGGAGCGTGAGGGACTGGCCTCCATTGGCCGGCCGTCTCGGCTTTCATGATCCCGCAGGCTATGAAATGATGTCATGTTATAGTCCACATCAAGGTCAAAAAAACCTACTGTACCTTTGTTTTGTCTGAGGCTAATATTTTTTAGTATGTTTAATCAAAAAGCATACCTTATATGATCATTAGGGTGATGTTTTGCAGACGGACTAAATGCATTTAGAACATCTTGCATTTCACCCCAACGGACAAAGGATAGATATTTATAGCATAAATAAAGATTTTCTGCATGGTTACATTAT